>NC_081347.1:306498-352929 GCF_029784015.1 Lycium ferocissimum
ATAAAAAGGCCAAAAATGTAGGTACAAAGAGGTTTTTCGTAATTTGATTTGAGAGGTTGTTAAATAAACTTTTCGCTTAATTGTTATCTTTTGCTGTGTCTTTTGATCTTTTGGTCTTACCATGCCATGACAGATTGCTAAATGAATTGGTCATGTGAATTGCTTCTTCTTAATCAAAATGAGGATTTTATCCCAGTACTCTTTGTTCTCAATCTTCTTCACAAAGCATATAAATTTCGTGGCTGAATACCAATCAATGGTTCGCTGAAGGCAGATATATTATGAGCAGCATGGTAGTGAGGCTCTAATTTGCATTAATATCCCTTTTCTTTAATTGCAATCAATATACTTCTTATATATGCTTTATACATATAAAACGTTATTATTACTGCATAATTTATTTTCTTTCTAAACAATATAAAGCTGCAATTTTTATGCATTGTTAGCAGAACATTGTTGATAAACTGTAAAATTATGAACAAGTAAATATCTCTTCTTTCATCTTTATTTAATCTTTTAAGTGTTGTGTCCTTATTTTAACATCTTAGGCACAATATTTATAATGATTCATTTCTTTTGAAGCGATCCGTGCATCGCGCGGGAACGTATACTAATATATATAATAGAAAAATAGAAAAATATATAGCATCATTGGAAGCCAGCTTGTTGGGCACAAACTAATTACGCGACTTGCACATGACACGGATTGAATTGGGTAAGCGGCTTTCCGTACCATTACAGTAAAATGTGTCCCTTGCTGCTTTGACCTTTATCATCTTCCTTTTTATTAGTTTTGTTTTCTTTCTTTTTTTCTCTTAATTTCTGTTTCCTTTTTTTTTTTTTTTTGGTTACTTTGTCTTTTTTTAATTTATTTTTTGTCCTTTTCTCTTGTTGTTTTTCTTTTTAAAATGAAATTACTAGTTAATTACTTTTAGACTAATAAAAATATAAAAAATTAAATAATCTAACTACAACAAGAAGTAATTAAAAAGAAATACTAAAGTCACTGGCTTATTTATTAAAATTTAAGTTAATATAAACATATTTAAAAAAAAAATGCATATGCAAAAAAAAATTATATCTAAAATGGGACTGAAGCATCTCCCATGATACTATCTCAGTTTATTCATATACCATGTTAGTATCATATCTGGGGGCGCATCTCAGGTACATTTTTTTTAAAAATTTTTTCTGGGGGTACAAAAGTAATGGGCGTATGGGCGGGTAATTATTTTGGTTTGAGGGGGCATACGTGATCTTTTCCCGTATTTTTAAGGAATGAACCAATCTTCTATGATACTCTGTTAGTATATGATATATAGTATGTAAGTATCGTAATATATTGCAAAAGTATACTTCAGCTACTTCTGAGTTGGTATACTTTATGCAAGAATAAGTTTGTTTTTTGATAATTGATATAGAAAAATTAAAAAAATGTATTATATCAGTTATCTTTTTATTCATATAGAAAGAAAAAAAATAAAAATATCTTTTAGATATAAATTATTTTTATTTGCAAGAAAATAAAAAAAATTATAAAATATTTCTTTATTAATTTAGGTTCTTAATAAATAAGGTAGTGATTTTAGCATTTTTCCTAATTACTTCTTTTTGTAGTTTTTTTTTTTTGTGTGTGTTTTATTAATCTAAAAATAGTTACATATTATATTTATTTTGATATTTTTTAAAAAATTTAAAACGGAAAAGTAAAGAGACAAGAAGAAAAAGAACAAGACAAAAAAAAAGAGGTGAAAGCAAGCACGGAAGCATTCCCAAAATTTCTAATATATATAAGTGCCTAGCATGGACGAACACAGCAATAGAAGATTGTATTAAAAGCAACAAAAGTTGTACCTTCGAAATTGCGGATTATTTTGGGGTTAAATTGGTTCCCCTTCTAACACGTGTAGGGGTGGCAAATGGGTCATTTGGGCTAAAGTTGGGCGGGTCAAGATGGGCCAAACTTGTAGATGGGTCAAAGCCCAACCCCGCTGTCACGCCCTGAACCATGGCCTGGGCGCAACATGGCACTTGGGCCTTGCTTGCATGTGTCCGAGCGAACCTCATGGCTTGCTTGTCAACATGGGCATCAAA
The DNA here is from genome assembly GCF_029784015.1 of Lycium ferocissimum. Lineage (NCBI taxonomy): Eukaryota > Viridiplantae > Streptophyta > Magnoliopsida > Solanales > Solanaceae > Lycium > Lycium ferocissimum. The sequence goes on from NC_081347.1 coordinate 308,593, forward strand.
ACAACATAATCTATAAGATGCAATTTAAATGAATCATGAAAAACGTAATTGCGGAATAAAGTCTTGAAGTAATCTCATAGCATGAAATATCATGAAAAACGTAATAGTCTGCAAACATAAAAGCACAATTGACTCCGTGAACTAACATCTGTCTATGAAACCTCTAAAACATGTCTGAATACTAACTACCAGGACATGGCCCTGGACTACCATAAATTGAATACTAGTATCTACGTTGAACCCCAAGAGAGCGCGGGGCTCACGAATAAAGCCGATAACCGAGGTGATCCCACAAGCAGTGTATGCTCCTGAAAATTGGTATCTGCACCGTGAAGTGTAGGCCCCCGGGCAAAAAGGGACATTAGTGCATGGCGAATAGTACTAGTATGTAAAACCTGCCGAAATGAAGAACATGACACAATATAGGTATAGGACATGAACTGAAACTGAATATAACCTGAACATGAGCATGAAGCGTGAGTAAAGTCTGAAAACAGTAAATCAATAGAAATACATGTAACGTGGGGAGTGCTATAGTATAACCGACAGCATGATCTTGTACTTGCGTCCTACCAGCATAACACTCACACCTTGCCAGGGATATGAGATTTAAGTAATAATAAGCATGTAAGGATCCAACCGCATAATAAAGGTGTTGCCTCCTTGTCGACAACCCTTATCCTACGGTGGTTACGTAGTTTCAGGCTTTACTGAGCCTTCTCGGTTAACTAAGCAAATCCCAAAACATGAACATGATATAGTTGGCTAAGAAGCCCATGATTTTCGTGAAATAACTTGTAACATGGTTTCATGAAATATCTTGTCATAGTCTTGCAAACATGTTCTTGATTCATGAGTAATAACAATAGTTCATAACTATATATATATAATTGACTTGAAAACATGCTTGTAACTTGCTAGATAAAATTATAAAGTTTCATATAAACATAATGAGAACACATGGGAATAATTCATGATTCATGGATTAAGCTAGGGTTCCTAATAATCGTAATGGAAGATTAGGAATACAATAACGAATATAGATACAGAATTCATGTTCATAACTGCGTAAATACGGGCTACCAATATGTTGGATTTAATGCCCTAGGGTTTGAACTTCATGGATATCAAGAAACGGAGTGTGGGGAAGAGTGTAGAGATTCCCACATGTGGATCGAAGTTCTACATACCTTAATCGCTCCAAAACTTGAATTAAAGACTTAAAGCTTTGAAGATCATTTTCAAAATCTTGAATTCTTGAACCTTGAGATGGGTCTTCTTGAAAACCCTAGGTTAGAAAAGATGATTTCTTGTTTAGATTACAAGGATATGTATTAAAATTGACTTGGAATAATTAGAGTAGGCTTACCTTGCTGTTATTGATGATGGGAAAGGGTAGGAGGTCGTTCTAAGGCTTGAAGGAATGAAAAATAATGATTTGGACTGATATGGACGAATATATACTGTTCTGGAAAATTGAATTTTACGCCCAGCAAAATACTGGCCGTATTTTGAAAGACGGGCCGTATTTTGAAATACGGTCCGTATTCTGTGTGGACTGCACTCGACTCTTCAGTAAAATGGCCATAACTCTTTGCACAGATGTCCGTTTGACCCCCATAATATACCTTTGGAAAGGTATTTCAAAGCTCTACAACTTTCATCAAGGAAGTTTTCCCAAATTCCAAATATGTTTTGAAATACGGGCCATATTTTAAAATACGATCCGTATTTAATAATGTAACCTCCAAATGTCAAATTCCAGAATGCTCAGAAATCTTTGGTACCAGTTTATGACTTGAAATAGGGCCCATATACTGAAATACGGTCACTGTTCATGGGCGTAAACCCCCATCTTACAACTGAAGAGGGAAATTCCAATTCCCACATTCTTTATCTGGTTTTCTAAGTCTAGGATCATGGTCAAACCTTAGGTTAAAGGTGCGGGGTGTTACACCCGACCAAAGCTTGTTTGGGCTAAGATGGGCTAAATGAAGGGTCATAACCCAACCAGCCCAACTTAACCCACCTTTTCAACATTTTGAGAAAGGAAAAATGACATAGGCTACCTACTTAAAGACTCTTTATTACAAAACATAACGATACTTTTCCTTATTTTCAAAATATTACGGATCTTCATTTCTAATACTTTAAAATAAATTAATTATTTTTAAAAAAAAAAAATTATTTTTATTTTATTTTAAAAAAATTTAAAAATTCGATTAATGCTTAAAAAATGCAGTCAATTTTTTGTGCATAAAACGTGTATGAAATGTGGTATATGTGTGTGAACTTTTTATACAAATTTCATACATTTTTTATACACAAAATTTTGAACGATTTTTTTAAGCCTTAAATATTGTATGAATGTTGTTGTAGTTGTATTAATCTTCTGAAAACCTAACATGAATGTTATATACAAAAAATGTGAGCGAAATTCTAAGCCTAGAGCGAGATATACATAATTCATACTGTTTTTATATACAAAACGAGCAAAAGCTTTAAGCCTTGAACCAGATATACACATTTCATAATGTTTACATACACTAACTTCTGAGCGAACTTTTTAAGTTTTGAGCGAGATATACACATTTCATACACAAAATTTTGGGCGATTTTTTTAAGCCTTGAGCAAAAAAAAAAAATTAATTAATTTTTTTAAAAAAATAAAAAATGTTTTTTAAAAAATAATATTTTAAAAATTTTATTTTAAAAAAAAAACTTAAGCGAAAATTTCGTATATATTTTGTAAGAAATCTATTGCAATGTTTCGTAAATTAAAAAATTTAGTTATATTTCGTAATACTTTCTTATTATGTATATATAGGTCAATCTCTCTTTGAGAAATTAAAAATATTGGTATTCTTTGATTGTAAATATTCTCTCGCTGATGCTTTTCTAAATAAACGGTGTTTTGAAAATCAAATTTAAATATATTTTTTGGATATGAAAAAAACTCAAACGTATGCTTTTACTCAAAATAATAAAGATATTCACTGTAAATATTTCCTCATGAGTTATCCTAGCTAATACATAAATTATATTCGAAATTATTCCGAAAATAAATCAAAAGAAAATTAAATGTTAATTGACGTAATGAATATTTATTTAGTCAGATTCCTCTCTTTTACCCCTTTGTCTTATTTATATATTTTTAAGGTTGTCTTGTACATAACTAAGAGTGGCAAACGTATGTCGGATATGGGTGGGTCGAAAATAGGTTAAACAAAAACGGATAAGCATAGAACCTCAGGAAAAAAAAATTAAAAACTTAAAATAAAAAGTTACTAGTAAAAAAATTTAAATAAGGAAATAAAAAATAAAAAAAATCTAAAAAAAAAAAAATTTAAAATAAAAATAATTACAAAAATAAATTCAAATAATAATTAAAAAAGAAGTTAATCATGTTTTGTAGTTTTTATCTTATAAATGGAAGACATTTGATGGGTCAATTTGAGCTCATTTGATGGATCAATTTAGGCTAATGATTTGTGCTAGGCCAATTTGGGTTAGCCCATCTTCAAAATCACTCTAGCCCAAACCCATTAAAGCTTGGACGGGTCAAATGGGTTTGGGCTAGTTTTGCCACCCCTAAACACGTGTACTGCAACTATAGACACGTGTAGTGCTCTTTTCAACTTCTCTCCCTTTCCTGATCTAGAACTTCCATAGCAGTCGAAACAAAAATTATTAGAAATAATTTTCTAATATATATAAGTATGAAGAGAGGACTAACATAGCAATACAAATTTGTACCACAAGCTATATAAATTGTACATTTTAACCAACTACTTTTTTAGCCCATATGGACATATGTCATAGTACTGAATGTTCATCTCTTCTCATGTATACACGTATACACTTCAAATTTAATTCTCCGACACATTTATTTTCTCCGTGCACTTATACTTGTTGACTTTTGACTTTTCAAGTTCTTTAAGAATTAATAAATGAAGTACTCCCTCCGTCCCATATTACGTGGCCACATTACTAATTTTATCCCACGTGGACATATGTTATAGTACTGAATATTTATTCTCTCCTCATGTATATAAGTATGCACTTCAATTTTAATTCTCCGACACATATTTATTTCCTCCGTGCACTTTTGCTTGTTCATAAATGAAGTACTCAACATTACTAAAAATATATTTTCAAATTACTTGTTCATTTACAAAATCAAGATAAAATTAATTAAATCTTTCCCATCTTATCCTCTCCGTCCCATATTATTTGGCCACATTTACTAAAAATATATGTCCAAATTACTTGTTCATTTACAAAATCAAGATAAAATTAATTAAATCTTTCCCATCTTACCCTTAGTGATAAATGTTCTTGAAAATAGTCAATTTTGATTAGAATGTATTTATTGGAAAGATATGGGGATAAGATAGTAAAATACATATTTTATTTATGATTTCTTAAGAGGCGTCTGAAAAGGGAAAGTGACAAGTAATATGGTACAAAGGGAGTATATATTTTACCATAATATTCATATTTATTGGTGTAAGTCTTAATAGCCTTCAAAAATGATTTGAAAATGAGTAATTAATGTGAAGAGTAAAATTAATAATAAGAACAAATTTTTTTTTCTCTCAATATGTTAACGTGGACAAATAAAAGTAAACAGAGGGAGAGACTTTTATCCCCGTTTTTCATCTTTGTCAATACTTTTAACTTGAAGAGAGGACGAACAATAGCAATGCAAATTTGTACCAAAAGTTATATAAATTATACCCTTTAACCAACTACTTTTTTTATCCCACTTGGACATATGTTATAGTACTGAGTATTTATTCTCTTCTCATGTATACACGTATGCACTTTAATTTTAATTCTCCTACACATAACTTGTCCACTTTTGACTTATTACGTTCTTTAAGAATTAATAAATGAAGTATATATTTTATCATAATATCCATATTTATTGGTGTATAATCTCAATAGCCTCAAAAAATGATTTGAAAATGAGTAATTAATGTGAAGAGTAAAATAAGAAGAAGAAAAATTTCTTTCTCTTGATATGTTAATGTGGACAAGTAAAAGTGAAGGGAGGGAGTGGCTCTTATCCCGTTTTTCTTTTTTTGTCAATACTTTACTTATTTTACTCTCATATTTAGCCTCTACGATTATTGTTTCTTTACATTTATAAAATGTATTACTTTATATTTTCATTTCAGAATTAAAATTTGGTGATTTACGATATAACATATATCTTTCTAATTTTGATTTCTTTGTAACAATTTTTTCTATCTATAACTGTTAATATAAAAAATTATAATATATCTTTTGATTAATTTAATAAAAATATTTTATTAGTTTTGCTTTAAAAAAAATCTAATATATACAACAATAGTTCTTATGTTTGGATCTGAATAGTTAGTTAATTGAAATGAATATCAACTTGTCGGTATACATAAAAGATATTAAAGAATTTAAAATAAAAAATCTAGAATCAAAATATTAATTTTCCCTCATATTCTTACTAATTTTCTTTTTCACATCGATGAACAACTTTCATTGTCATGACAATGGGAAAAAAGTCCGACTCTTTCCATCTCAAAGACTTAATTCCATTATATATTTTTAATTTTTAAATTCCATTTTTTAATTACAACTAAAGTGATGGTACATAAAATACATTTTATATAAGTTGCTATATAATAACAATTAAAATGTTTTTTAAAATTATTTTCAAAATACAAATCTTAAAGACTGGCTAATTAAAGCGAATAGACATGTTTAGCCCGTGCGATTATTGCTAGTAAAATAAAAAGGAACGAAACACAACAAGACAAAAAAGCTGACACGCGCATGATGACGTCATCATGAAATAAAAGTAAAAACAATTAGACCCCAAAAGTGGTCGTTTGGAATGGTATAAGAGAAAACACAACGTTTGGTATAAGTATAAAATAAAATAAATTTATACCTGACAAACGTGGTATAAAAATTAGCGCATGATGACGTCATCATGATTATTTTATAAAATGGTATAAAATAAACAATTAGACCCCATTCGACCAGCAACCAAACGATCTTTAATGTTTTACTTTTTCCGAATCGAATCAAATCAAATCAAATCAAAAAGCAAATGGAGCATTTCTAGGTGGCATCAAAGTAGTGGGGGTTAGTGGAGTGGCACTCATGTTCTTTCCCCTTTTAATTGCCTAGTATAAATTGGGCCCATTACTACCAGTGCTTTACCTACCACGGCTCTTTCGTCAGCATTAAGCTTACTTCTACCTAAAAGGATTGCACATTATTATTTAGCTAAAACTTAAAACTAATGTTGCATTACCTCTGACTTTCAATTTTGTCATATTTTTTCTTCCTCGCTCTCATAAGTCCTAACCTAATTTTAACTATATATAGAGACTAGTTAATTTCCTAAATGATCACTCAAGTTTAAAAAATTATCTTCAAATATTATCGTTATTTCTTTTAGGATAACAAAGTAATTCAACTATCACTATTACTAAACACCTTAAAAGTCTCTTTCTCTTTTAGTTGGCATGTCATGTCATTAAAGCCCATCTATTACTTGAAAGTTAAATTACTTGAATACTAAGAAAGCTTAATTACCTAAATACCCTCCAAAATAACTTAAAATATGCTACTAAAAAACTTACTGCCTACAATCGCTGCTTTCACGAAGAGTTGCGTCAATACTTTGCCAACTTAACTTTTCTATCACGAATAGTTGCTTCAACAATCACAATCATTTCCTTTTGGTAAGGACATAACAAGTTAACAACTGTCCATATAAGCACAAACACACACTATATTTTCCGTAACAAATATTTTGAGATAAAAGGAGTAAAAAATAATATAGTAAGGAGCAAAAATAATTCACAAAAAGCTACTATAGCATTAACCAATTTCAAAGGTTCAAGTGAAACAAAGAGTGATGGTAAAAGTGAGAATGTGTAGGAAAAAATAATAGCAACACCAATTATTAAGGGCCTAGTGGATTGTCTTAGAAAATAAATGAGGGCAAAAATGAGAACAAGAAAAAAAATCAAAGCCACGTGTTGAAGCTTCATAGGATCAAAGTTCAATGTGTGGACTATAAAAATCTTTGATTTCCTCTTATATATAGTTATAATTATAATGTAAAGATGGTTTTACTCACAAATATATACTCCTTCTCTCAAATTATTTATCGTAGTTATTAATATAAGATATCTCTAATTATTTGACGTTTTAGAGGTTCAAGGCATAATTAATTATTTTTCTCATTTTATCCTTAATAGAATTATATCATTAATAGAGATTACGCATCAATAGAGTAAGCATTTAATGAGAAGGGATTATAACTTAAATATAAATAAAGATAAAATTAATCAAATATCTCTTTTAAATAATATTTTTAAGAGACGCGTAAAATAATAATTCGTCAAATAATTTGAGACGGGGGAGTACAACTGTACAAGACAATTGAAACAATAAGATGGAAAGCAAGGGCAATAAATGACCTGCAAAAGTTGAATTAGACGCGGCACCCAATTACAAGGTCTATGCGGGTCCGCTGTTTAGAAATTAATGAGGGCAATGCAAGGAAAAGTCCAAATTATAGCAATCAGTGTCAGCATAATAGAATTTGAATGTTACCTGAATACTTGATAAAGAAAGAAAATGATATACTCCTATTAGTCACTGCAAAACAGTACTATTAGTAAAAAAAAAAACATATATATATCCTTACACTATCCTTACACCTTCCTTTTGTGTCGGCTTATTATTTAGCCCATGAATGGTACTATGGTAGTTACCTTCTTCAAAGCAAAAGAAAATCTCTCACGAAGAAATCATTTCTCTTTTTAGTGTTTGGCATCAAATATTGAAAAATAACTTCTTTTTTGCTTTTTTTTTTTTTGTTTTTTTTAATAATCATTTAGTATCCGAAATTCATTGTCTAACTATTTGACTTCACGCTGCGTAAGGCCTATTAAGGGTGAAGCAATCTTTATCGGGATTTTTTTATTCCAGAATTCGAACTCGAGACATATGATTAGCTAGGGTGGAGGGATCTTAATCATTCTATCAATTCTATCACAACTTCTTTCAATTATATATGAGCGAAAGTCATTTCCTTATGTAGACTTTAAACTTTATATTACTTGTTTCAACTAATATTTAATCAGACATTATTATTAATCAGAAATACTAAAAATGCTCCTCAAAACACTCACCAATTTTCTAATGTTATTATTATCAGTATTTAATATTTGCTTTTCTGAAATAAAAATAAATATTCCACTGATTACTAACCAAATAGCGATTTTTTTTTTTTAACAACTCATTATTATCTTACGTTTTTTTTTTGGTAGGTATTATGTTGTGTTTTAATTGCCTAATATAAATTAGGCCCATTACTACCGATCCTTTACCTACCACGGCTCTTTCGTAGGCATTAAACTTACTTCAACCTAAAAGGATTGCGCATCATTTTATTTAGTTAATAAAACTAATGATGCATTACCTCTGACTTTCATCATCATCACTAGCAATTTGGTCATATTTTTTCTTCCTCGCTCTCATAAGTTCTAACCTAATTTTAACTATATTAGAGACTTGAGTTAATTCCCTAGATGATCACTCAATTTTGAGAAACTGCCTTCAAATATCATTTTTGTTTTTTTAGAATAATAAAGTCACTCAACTATTGCTATTACCAAACACATTAAAAGTCTCCTTCTCTTTTAGTTGGCATGACATGTCATTAAAGTGCATTTATAATATATTAAAAGGATGAACTCCCTAACTTGAACGTTAAATTACTTGAATGCTAAGAAAGCTTAATTACCTAAGTACCCTCCAAAATAACTTAAAATATCCCACTAAAGAACTGACTGCCTATGCTTTCACGAAGAGTTGCGTCAATACTTTGCCAACTTAATTTTTCCCTCACGAATAGTTGCTTTAATAATCACAATTATTTCTTTTTGGTGGGACAGAACAACTATCCATATAAGCACAGACACACACTATATTTTCCAAACAGTGATTCTCTTTAATTTATTCAAGCACAAATCATTAACCACTTGATCAGGCAAGCCAAACAAAATAGGAGCTTCTGGAGTACAACTTTTAGTTTAAGCATTTGAATTTTTTCCACCTCTCAAAGACATTATTTATGTATTAATTTTATTTATTGAGAAGAAGAAACTAATTTGATTTGAGTTTTTTTTTTTTTCTAAAAAGTTGTGTTCTTTCGATAAGTCACTAATTTTATTACTCGATAAGATGATTACTCGAGTGTTCAACACAAAGGAAGTCCGTTATTTCACTCGTCGGTATTCTAAATTTAACTTCTGACTTGGATTTTTTTTTTTTTTTTTTGGCCTATAAATCTACCATCAAAGGTAATGTTAATCATCATTGTAGGTTAGATTCATTTTCCTTTATTCTTAATTTTTTTGGTTCTCTAACAACATTGTGATATATTTTTTTTCCTCAAAGAATACTTGATTATTATTTGTGAAACATATTCGTCCATATTTCAAGTGCATCTGAGACTGTCTTACATAATATGGAGTTTATAATAACTGATCACATAAATATTATATTTAGTAATGGTAAAAATAATAGTATAAGATGATGGTTGAAAATATTGCACCATATTTTAAATGGAATAGTTGATTTTTTTTTATTTTTTTTTTGGAGAAAAGGAAGTAGATTATATTTATTAAGTAGTCCATTTTAGAGATGATGAGATTCAAAACCTGTGAATTTTCTAGGCATAACTTTTTGATATGAGCTCTCTCTATAATGACGACAAATAGAAAAATAACTTATTCTAGAGAACGCTAATCAACACAAATAATTAATTTTGACCGAGAACCTAAACAAAGGCAAGGTTTGTTGTTACAGCTCGGCAATTTCATGTCGTCGCGTCGTGAATAGACTAACGTTAGTTAAGTCGGACACGAGACCTTCACGACTACAAGAGGGTGATTGACAGCCTTTATGTATATACGATAAGATTTTTAAGTCATAGGACTCGGTGAAACTAGGTTCGTCAAAGGAAGTGGAGTATAAGTTGTGTTTGGGGAAGATTTCATGGGTGTTGAACTAACGAATATTTAGTAACGTCTTGAGGACGAGTTATAATGTCCGTTAGATCGTTAAGGATGTGTTACACAATTACCAAGAAGGTTCCATAAGGATTCGAGATCAAACGAAGCGACGAGAACGAATTCGAAAAAACTGGGGATTATACGGTCATATATATGGACCGTATATTTTATACGGCCCGTATAACTGACCGTAGAACCCTTCCAGTGAAGGGTGGTTTTCTGGAAGAAACATACGGTCCAATATACGGACCGTATAAATTGTACGGTCCGTATAGTGGACCGTATATTTTGGGTCGGGTCCGAGTGCCATTTTTATATATGCACGGTTTCCTCTTCTTTTTCTCACTTTTCACCTCTCCAACCTTCCAAAAACCTCTAGAACCCTCTTCCTAACACATTAACACATATCCAAGAAGGGAAATCAAAGATCAAACATCAAAAGTTGATAGAACCAAGGGTGTGAATGCTTCCTAAGGGTAGATAGAAGTTGAGAATCTCTTTGGTATTGAAGTGGAGTTCTTCTCAAGTGCAGTATTCTCATCCAAAGATCATCTCTACGTAACCAAAGGTGAGTGTTACGATTATTTCATGTTAATGATGGTGTTGAGTAGTTGAAGAACTTGAATTAACAACAAGTATGGAATATGAGCTTAAGTATGCAAATAATGGTATGTTGATTAGAAAGGTAGTTGAGTTATGATTCATGATATAATATGAGTATAATATTGTTATGAATGGTACTAATGGTGTTGAGGAAGTGTCATGTGAATGATATGCATGAGGTTGTATTATAGTAGTGGTTATGGAGGATCTTGGGGGATGAATTTGGAAGTTGAATAATGTTTAACTTGAGGGAATTTACGTATTATGATATTATGGATGTTGTTATGATGTTTGGGAGCTGTTTTATTATTTAAGGGAAAGTGGTTGAAACAAATGAAATGCTGCCCAATTTTCGTTAGCCTTATTCGCTTTAGTTCAGACTTAAGTATACCTTCAACAATCTAACCTTCGTACGAACCCCTTTGTATGTAGAATTATAAGCCGGAAGGAGAGCTTTTAGTTGACATCGTTAACGAGACACAAAGGTATGTAAGGCTATCCCCTTTTCTTTCAAAGGCATTATCCCTATGTTTTGATTCCATGCATGATATCCATAATATTTTTACTCCTAGAAATGCCAGAAGTCTATAGTTTCTGAGGAATCTTACGATGACTCCAATCCTAGAGATTTTCAAGCCTAAGGTCCTAGATGATTTCATGACGTGACTGAGCGTGCTATATAATATATGGCCTCAGCTTATGTCTGAGTGTGCTATATAACATATGGCCTTAGTTTATGTCATGGACCATTCAAGGTGAGACCTAACGATGATGATGACGCCATAATGTAATCCGAGGTTTACTACCTTACGTCACTCCGATAAAGCGCACCCTTGTTTGGGCTCTCATGCATGCTACGTATATTATATGTGTATATGATATGTATATGTATATAGGGGATATGGGGAAAGGTGAGGCGCTATAGACGCATAGCCACCTGATCAGCTAGTATCTTATGATATCATTCCGGACGCGGGATGCCCGGACGCGGGTTATATGGGTAATGGATCGGGCCGTTCGTTCCGCGGCAATATATATTGATATATGATGATATATGGATCGGGCTGCACGTTCCGCAGCAATACATGTTATGATGATATTTTTACGAGTATGCATGCATGACTCCGCCTTAAGAGGCGCGATTCACCCCGTTATCTCCTTATCTTTATTTTATTTTATTTTCTTGTTCCCTTGTTATTTCATGATGCATGCCTTACATACTCAGTACATTGCTCGTATTGACATCCTTTTTCTTTTTGGATGTTGTGCTCATGCCCACAGGTAGACAGGAAGACAACCCAGCTTCCTAGGGGCCAGATCAACTTGCACAGGAGCACTTCCATAGACCGGAGGTGCCGTTTCTGACATATTCTTTTGTGTATATATTTGGATATGGTGGGGTCCTGCCCCATCTTCATGACTCCAGTACTTCAGTTAGAGGCTCGTAGATACTCGTATGTGGGTAGCAGATGTTATGTGACCCTCGATGTATATTCTGTATATTATTCTCCCGCTGCCGCGAGGCTTATGTATATATATATGAGTACATGTTTTATGGAGTGAATGTATGTACATATTAAGACAGTAGCAGTATGATGTGTGGTGCTCGGTAGTCAGCTCCGGGTGCCCGTCATGGCCCACTAGGCGGGTCGTGACATTTGTTAGTTAAAATTGAAGTTCTCCGTACGATTTAATTTTAAGGAAGGAATTTTCGTCAGTGAGTTTCTAATGATCTACTAATCAAGGACTACACAGTACTTTTCGTATTTACAATATCTTTCATAAAATGTATTTCTTGTAATGCTTTTATTCTTATTAGTTTTCACATATTTCCTAATTTCACATCATAGGGATAAGTTAATTCTATGTTACTACCTGCTTAGTTAAATCATTCATCAACCTTTCATAATTATATCAAGTCTTGCTATTAGTAATTCTATAATGTAAAGTAGGCTATCTCGATTTAAACAAAAGGCTAATAGATGTACGGATAATAAAAGTCATTATTTTATGTCCTTTTTAACATCATCATTTTTATATTAAATGATCACGTCAATTATTTGTGTGGGAGAAGAAGAAATCGGACACGATATCTGAAAAATGAAAAATTATGTCATATCGAATGCAGAAAAATTAAACATGAAAAATTCATGACAAACACGTCCATATAAACTCTGATAAATCTAATAAAGTTATTTGTTATCCGTAATATTATATTTTTGTCACATTTATGCTCTTATATGTATATATTCACATAGTATTAATCTAACTATTTTTTTTCAATCCCAAATAATTACTACATTTTTGTAGGTGTGTACCATGAAATCGATAATACTTTAGTAGTCATCCTAAGAAAGACATATGTTGATCGAATTCCGATACAACTTTTACAAACTAATATTTTCATTCAACGATAAGTTCTTTATATGTATGTAACGATAAAACAGAGGAGGCTACAATTTATAAAAGACAAGGCCGAAACTTAAGATGTGAAACATTTTTAGGCATAGGCGTTGTTGTTTATATTCACATGTAAACTATGTTATTGAAGTATCTAAAAATTAGGAAACAATGAAATATTTGATATATTAGAAGAATAGTTATCACTAAAACATTAACTTCTGCATTGTCTTCAACACAATATTAACAATACACACACACACACACTATATATATATAACAGTGCTAGAAGTAGAAAACCCAGTATTACAGAAGCAAATTTTTTCCCCCGATTTAAATTTAGATTTTTCATCTCTGTAGGTGGACATTATCCAATTATTTAAATCTCGAACTAACAAATTACAATATGACAATCCACGTTGATCATTCATAGAAACTTGTACTTTATTATTTCATGATAATTATTCAACCAAAATTTAATTTTAATAATATTATATTATTTTGAAAAAATACATACCCCCCCCCCCCTCGCGCCCAAAACTTGTCTTCAAAACTCACTTTAACAATTTAACTTCACGAGAGTTTATGTACCCCCTAAACAACTTTCAAGTGAACTTTATTCAACCCGCCTTTGCCCAGACCAGTTGAAAGCTAGGTGTTGTTAAGCCACACCCTTTCTGATTCGGTCACATCATTTAATGATATTTTTATATTTTCATCTAAACTAAAAAGCAAGTAATATAAATCCCAACCCACCCCAAATATAGAACCCGACCAATTAATATAAATTCAAAGGTTTATTTATTAATAATATTTCCACATTAATTAATCCCTTAAATAAACATATCTATTCCAACACCAAAATCCACCCACCGTCATCGTCCCCAAAATATGTCGGAAGTATTAAACTACATCGTACCTCCGGAGATCGAGAGATATTTTGTAGAAAATGTTAGTTTTTTGGTGAGTTTGTGTAGAGAACCCATGAGTTTTCTTTGCCAGCGACGTACATAGAACTGGTGGTCTGATAATTTTCCCGATGCCGGAAACAATTCGCTGAAAATGGAGTCGGCGACATTTAACGCCAAACCTCCTGCCAAAGCAAAAATAAAAAAAAATGCTAAAAAGGGGAGAATAAAATGGTGTAGGAAAAATTAGGGGCTTAGGGAGTAATTTGTTGGAGATGGCATCTGGTACAAGAACAACAAAATATAAGAAAGAGAAAAGAAAGAAAATCGTATAGAGATAAAGAAAATTTAAAATGAAAATGAAATAATAAGAAAATTAATTCTCATTCAATTAAATGATGACACGTATATAGTTTGAATTAGTGTTTGGATTGTTTTTCCTCTTCACGCGCTTTTGAGAAGTTGATGGTAATTATTTTGCCATGACACCCTTTAGGGGTAATTAAATTTACTTCAAACAAGAATGGGGGGGTAAAAGAAGCCCGTAAAGTTAAATTGCTAAAGTGAGCTTTGGAGATAACCTAAGAGGAGAATTTACGTATTTTTCCTATTATTTTTTTAACATTGTATGGTACATGACTTAACATACACGCATGTATCAAGAAACTAGTTTTTTTTTTTTAAATATAAGAGAAAATAAATCGAAACCCCCCTGAATTTGGCACTTTTTTCCAAAAAGACACCTAACCTTTGCTGAAGTCCTATTACCCCATAAACAACTCCGAACTTATATTAATATGCCCTTTTTAACCACATGATGTGGTGTGCGCACACCACTCTCCTCAAGAGAGTGAGAAACCAAAAAAAAAAAAAAATTAAATGTATTATTCTATTTTTTTTTTCTCCTTTTATTATACTTTTTTCTCTTCTTCTCTTTTATTTCTCCCTTCTTCTTCGTTATTAGGCTGGTGGTGGTTTCAAGGCTGCTAACGTCTGATTTTCTGGATGAGAAGATGAGGAAGTAATAAAAACAAAGAAGGCCGATTTGTCCGTTACAGAAAACGAAGAAAATAAAGAAGACCGATTTGGAGATCACTGAACCACCATGAGATCATAATTGGGAGAAAACAATAATTTCCTAAGATAACAGATCTTATACTTTTCCAAAATTCTTTGGCATTAATTAGCCCTCAATAATTTCCGATTTGTCGTTTAATGTGGACAAAATATAACATTTAAAAATAGTTGAATTTGAATAGAAAGATAAAACTACTTAAATATTAATTTATTAAATTGAGATAAAAGAATCTTAGATTTGAAAAAAGTGGCTAAATAGAAAGTTTGGTTTAATTCCTGTGGCGCTTTTTAATCGGGTCATATTTGATTGGTTATAAAATATGAGTTTGATGAATTAAATAGGTATATTATTAAAAAAATTGGCTTTAATGACATTGCATGACAACTAGGAAAGAAGAAGGCTTTGAGGTATTTAGTATATTTTGAGGAAAATAGTAATAATTGAATGACTGTATTGTCCTAAAAAATAAAAGTGATATTTGGAGGCAATTCTCGAAACTTGGGTGATCATTTAGCGAATTAACTCTATTAGATACTAAGAAGAGAGACATTTAAAAAAAGTACAAAAAAAAAAAAAAATAGAATCAAGACTCAAACAATTGTAAGCAGATTGAGGTAGCAACATATATGCACTAGTAACTAATGAGTTGACAACTTTTAAAATGTTCAGTCGGGTGCGGATTTTAAATTTTAAATTTATATTGTACATATTAAATAAATTTTTAGAAAAATAAATTTAAATTTTGTACCAAAACTTCAGATAATGGCCTATTATTAGTACATAGTCATAAACTAGTTAGTACTATAATTTATTTAATTTCCTGTTAAATAATGTGTATTTGCTTAGTAACGAAGGGATGGTGAGATGTGACTATCAAAGCCAGCACATGCAATTGCAAATGCAGAGTATATAGTTGGCAACTTTAATTAGGTCCCCCACATTTCAGTGGCTGCCAATTTAGATTATATCATTAATTTCAACTTCTATCTGATACGTGTTCCTACTTTATTCCTTCCATTTAACAATTTTTTTCTTCATACTATAATTAAAACTATTATCTTTTCCTCCTCTCTTCTCTCCACATAGATTCATTTTTCTGCAAGAGTATCAACCATGGGTGGTGAAAAGACTGGGAAGGTATGTTCTTGATTCTTCCATATACAACTCTCTGGTCTAATTCGTGAGAAAATATTAAATATTTGAAAAAGATTCAATAGAGATATCATCATAAATAGATGACGGTTGATAAAGAATTGCATACATGATTGATCATATAGTCGTGCCTACATGTTTCTTTTGTTCTTAACTTCTTATACAATTTTTTTTTTCTTCCTATGTCTTTTCACTGACACACAAAAACTAGATCATCCTTGCATAATATTGTTGAGGAAATCTTTCTATAAGAGCTTTGATTCATTATGATGTGCTTATAAGTACTTGATCAGTACTAATTAATAACCTCACTTTTTACTTTAATTTATCGTTTAATATAACAGCCTACCATTATGGTGCTCAAGGTTAATCTTCAATGTTGCAGCTGCTACAAGAAGGTTAAAAAAATTCTCTGTAAATTCCCTCGTAAGTCTCTATTTCATGGAGGAAAGTACAAGATCAAGAATTCTATTATTATGGAGAAGAATTAATTTGATTTTTTTTTTTTTTTGTTTTTTGTGATGTAAAATTTTTTTGGGCAAGAGAAATTAGAGACCAGGTATATGATGAGAAGGCCAATACAGTTACAATCACTGTGGTATGTTGCAATCCTGAGAAACTTCGCGACAAATTGTGTTGTAAAGGATGTGGAGTGATCAAGAGCATTGAAATCAAAGAGCCTGAAAAGCCCAAACAGCCCAAACAGCCTGAAAAGCCCAAACAACCTGAAAAGCCCAAAGAGCCCGTAAAGCCAAAGGAGCCCGAAAAGCCCAAAGAGCCTGAAAAACCAAAGCAGCCCGAAAAGCCCAAGGAGCCTGAAAAGCCCAAAGAGCCTGAAAAGCCTAAGCAGCCCGAAAAGCCCAAAGAGCCCGAAAAGCCTAAGCAGCCCGAAAAACCCAAGAGCCCGAAATGTCAACCACCAACGCCACCACCAGGATATTGTTGTGGAGAATGTTACAAAGGTTATACCGGTGGCCCATGTTATCATCCGCCTGGAAGACCTGTCCCTCCGCCCCCAGGATATTGTTGTGGACAATGCTATGAAGGCTCTACGGGGGGCCCATGTTATCATTCGCATGGAAGACCGGTCCCTCCGCCCCCAGGATATTGTTGCGGAGATTGCTACGAAGGCTCTACGGGGGGCCCATGTTATCAATTGTATGGAAGACCGGTCCCTCCGCCCCCGTGTTACGATTACTATGGGCCTGGGCCTGGGCCGTATGGCTACCGAAGGGGCTATCGTGTGAGCAGATGTGATGAGTACTTCAATGAAGAAAATGCCACAGGATGCTCAATTATGTAAGGTGGCTGGCAGCTTGATTGCTTTGGGTGATTATCTGGGCTTATCAATGTATCATTTGATTGGGCTCCTCTTAATATGGTTGTCTTTTTCTTTACAGGTAGCCTTTTATCATCTTTGCTTTTTCTTTTGTCAAATAGAATAAAAGTCTTTAACCCTGTTTGGTAAAGCTTTGATTAATAAATGCCATTTTTCAACATTACTAGAGGTCTAATTTCTCAAAATTTCGACAGGTTCGATTGAAAATCCTTCTAGTTCCAATTTGTGTATCAGTCGATTAATATACTTACGTCTCCGGATAATAAGAGTGTTATTTTTGTTTGGAGCAAACAAAGTCGGAAAAATATCACTAAATATCCCAAAAATATAAAACATTTACCCGCTCATGCCCCTTCCCAAACTATTTTCACTTGGCTGGAAATATTTACCTGACATCCCCCTCAGCCAAACCCCTTCCTCCGTGATACCATCGCAGTATATTTATATATCACGATAGTATCATGGAGGACTAAGAGAAGGACGAAAACAACTCTCCATGTTACCATCTCAATATATTTACATGCCATGATGGTATCATGGTCCTGAAGAGTGTCTTATTGAAGGACTGAAGCAGTCCTTCATGATATCATCACGGTATATATATGCATATAAGGAGATGGTATCACAGAGATTTTGTGTCATTTTTAATAAATGAACATGATCATTTATCATCTTTGTCTCGGTATATTTATATAACATGATGGTATCATGGATGACTAAGAAAAGGATGGAAGTATTTTTCATGATACCATTTCAGTATATTTATATACCATGATCGTATCATAGAGGACTAAGAGAAAGATTGAATCATCTTCCATCATATCATCTCAGTATATTTATATATCATGTTGGTATCATAACTGGGGGCATTTCGGATAAATAATTTTGATTTTTTTCTGGGGTATGAAAGTAATGGGGATATGAGCGGGTAATTATTTTAGTTTGAGGGGGCATTCGTGATCTTTCCCAACAAAATATTGTACTAATTAAGCCCTACTGTTCTAGAATTAGAATAAGTCTTCAATATATAGGTAAGAGATTTAAAACAATTACAATTACAATTTTGTAAGTAAGCTTGTGATTTGGTGCTTCACGCCTTTGGCTATCTAATCAAACCAGTTAGGAAGTTAATCATTCCTAAAACTATGACAATTGGAAATGCATTACAAATTGCGCTTTGTAAAGAAATGTCGAAAATTTCATACCCTATCATATGCAAGAGAGTTGGCATTGATATTAAATGAACTAAATTTGCCGAGAAAAAATGGGGAATGCGCATTTGCTTGAAATTATTTCCAAATTACTATTTTGCAAAAAAACATACATGAATATATTGATAGAGACAACCTCGATGTAGTTCATTTTAGAAATAAAAATAGGTGTAGTCACCTTCAGCCTAGTTTTTCAAGAACTTTAGTAGTACATAAGACTTCTTAGGATCAACAATTTCTCACTGACTTAGGGTGTGTTCGGTATGGAGGAAAACATTTTCCAGAAAATGTTTTTCAATTTTCTCATGTTCATTTGGGCAAAAATTTTCGAAAACATTTTCATTTGGAAAACATTTTCCTCAAAATTGGGGAAAATGACTTCCCTAATAAAAGTAGGGAAAATAAGTTCACAAGTTCATTCCACCAACCACCCTATCACCACCCATCCCAATCACCAAACCGCAACCACTCCCAACCCCCACCCACCCCCGCCCAAAAAAATTTTTTTTTTTTTGGAAAAAAAGTTTTGACATTATTTTTGATTTTTTACACCCCCCCCCCCCCACCCAAACCCCGCACCCTAAATCCCTTCCCGCGCAAAAAAAATATTTTTTTTTTGAAAAAAAAAAAAAAGTTTTGACTTTTTTTTGCACCCCACCCCACCCCCACCCCCACCCTACCCCTCCCCCCCCCCCCCCCCCCCAAAAAAAAAATTAATATTTTTGAAATTTTTTTTTTTTGTTTTTTGCACCCCAACCAAACCCCGCGCACCCGCCCCCCCCCCCCGAAAAAGATTATTTTTTTTCCACCCCCCACCCCGCACCCTACCCCTCCCCCACCCCCACCCCCCCCCTCCCCCCTCGCCCCCCCTCCCACCCGTAAAAAAAAATTAATATTTTTGAAAAAAAGGTTTTGACATTTTGTTTTTGGTTTTTTGCACCCTCCAACCCCCACCCACCGCACCCCCCCCCCCCCCCCAACCCCAAAATTTTTTTTGAAAAAAAAAGTTTTGACAAGTTGTTTTGGTTTTTTGCAACCCCCCCCCCCCCCCCCCACCTCACAAAAAAGTTGACAATTATAAAAATTGAATGTTTGCATGGTTAAAAATTAAAACTTTTGGAAGGAGTGATGGGTTTTTTTTTTTGGGGGGGGGGGGGGTAGGGTGTGGTGAAAAGATTTTTTTTTTTTTGGGGTAGGGGGTGTAGAAACCCGCAAAAGACAATAAAAAACTTCAAAAAAAAAATGTTGGGGTTGGAGGGAGGGGGGTTGTTGGTGTGGTATGGGTTCCACGCAAGGGGGGGGGGTGATGGGGGATGTGGTCGTGTAGAAAATTTAGAAAAAAAATTAAAAACTTCAAAAAAAATGTTGTGGTAGGGGATGGGTGGATGGGGGGTAGGGCGCGGGGGGAGGGGGTGATGTATGGGTTACGGGAGTGGTTGGGGGTGGGGTGCAAAAAAAAAAAAAATGGAGGGGTTGGGGGCCTAAGGGTGGGAGTGGGGTGTGCGTGGGGGTAGGGGGTATGGGGTTGGGTTGGGTTGGAGTTTGTGAGGGCTGGGGTAGGGGTGCAAAAAATAGAAAAAAAATCATAAAAATTTTTTTTTTTAGGGAGGAGAGTGGGGGCGTAGGTGCGTGGGTGGGAGTGAGGTGTGGGTGGGGTTGGGGGTATGGGGTTGGGTTGGAGTTGGTGAGGCTTGGATGAGTATTTTTCGGAAAACATTTTCCATCAACCAAACGAACATGAGAAAATAAGTAAGAAATTCACTTATTTTCCACTACCTAAACGAATATGAGAAAATAAGTGGAAATTTACTTATTTTCTAGGAAAACATTTTGCAGGAAAACATTTTCCTCCATACCAAACACACCCTTATAAATGAACCTTATGAAACTCTTTCTTTACTTATGAAGGAATAAGCAAGTGGAATACATATTCCAAAATTTTAGGGGTAAATTGTTCAAAATCCTAAACTTTGAAGGGGCAATATGTACATCATCCTCTTGATCAAATACAAAACAATTCACCTCTTTCCGATTTCTCTTCAGAGTTGATAAGGCGGCACTGAAAATGGCATCTACTCCAAGCTCTACCCTATCTCCTCTTTATGAAAAATCCAACATCTTTACTTCTCCCCATAAATTCACTTTCTCCCTCAAACTTCACTCTAAATCCAAAATCGCCCCCCAAGTTTCACTTCAAGAACAACCCCAAATAAAAAACGTTTCTTCTACAAAAAGCAAGCTTTGGGTCAACCCCCAAAAGCCCAAGAGCTTCAGACCTGAAACGAAAATCTTATGATTTCAGGTATACTTCTTTAGTGAAAGTAGCTGAGAATTTACAATCTACGGATGTTCGGAAAGCTTACTGTAACTGTTTGATTGACATCTGCGTCAACCTTAATAAATTGGAGAGAGCTTGTGAGTTATTAGATATTGGGCTAACTCTCAACATCTATACTGATATTATGTCTCAGACTGCAACTCAATGGTCTTTACATTTGAAGAGCCTCTCGCTTGGGGCAGCTTTAACAGCATTGCACATCTAGATGATTGACTTGAACAAAGCACTTGAAACTTGGGTAATTATCCAGAGAATTAACTCTATTACAGGCTAAGAAGGAGAGACATTAAAAAAAGTACAAAAAAAAAAAAAAAAAAAAAAATTGAAACAAGACTCAAACAATTGTAATCAGATTGAGGTAGCAACACATATGCACCAGTAACTAATGAGTTAACAACTTTTAAAATGTTTTGTCGGATGAGGATTCAAAAATAAATTTAAATTTTGTACCAAAACTTTTGATAATATTAGTACATAAAGTCATAAACTAGGAGCTGTACTATAATTCAGTTAATGTACATTTACTTGGTAACGAAGGGAAGAGGAGATGTGACTATCAAAGCCGGTACATGCAATTGCAAATGCAGAGTATATAGTCACCAGCCTTAATTAGGCTCCCCCCACACATTTTAATGGCTGCCAATTTAGATTATATCATTATTTTCAACTTCCATTTTAGACGTGTTCCTACTTTATTCCTTCCATTTTACAAATTTGTTTCTTCATCTTTCTTTCATAGTATTAATTACAAATATTCTCTTTTCTACCTCTATTCTCTCCACATAGAATTCATTTCTCTTTAAGAGTATCAACCATGAGTGGTGACAAGACTGAGAAGGTATGTTCTTGATTCTTCCCTAAAGAACTCTCTGGTCTAATTCGTAAGAAAATACAGAATATTTAAAAAAGATTTCGATAGAGATATCATAAATAGATGACGGTTGATAAAGAATTGCATATATGATTGATCATATAGTTGTGCCTACATATATGCAGAGGCGAATCCAGGATTTCAAGAGGATGGGTTCACCATTCGCTATGAGATTTTTTGATTTCTTATGCCTTTGGTTCGTTGCAGCTTAGCGCCTATAGGGTTTTTTGATTTCTTTTGCCTTTTGGGACTTGGGTAATTAGAAATAAAGGAAAAAAAATTCATTAGATGTAATATAAAAAGGAAACACATTTTTTACTTTTGGGTAATTAGAATTATATAAGAAAAAAGGATTTAGAATAATATAAAAAAGAAAGTTAAATGGCTGCTTTAGAAAATAAAAAAGCATAAAACGTGCAGGAACTTGGGTTCAATCCCGAGACCTTGAGGAAATAAACAAAGCTTCTAACCAATGCTCCACTCGGCTAGTTTGGCCATGTGATCCTTCAGGTAATATTAGATATATTTTCAGAATTATACACATTATATCAAGTTTAGTCGAGTGGTCATGTGTTCACGTGACTCAAAATTAACACCTAAATTCGCCCCTGCATATATGTTTCTTAAGTTCTTAACTTCTTGTGCAATTTTTTTCCCTCCTATGTCTTTTCACTTACACACAAAGAACTAGATCATCCTTGCATAATATTGTTGAGGAAATCTTTCTATAAGAGCTTTGATTCATTATGGTGTGCTTATAAGTACTTGATCAATACTAATTAATAACCTCACTTTACTTTAATTTATCGTTTAATATAACAGCCTACCATTATGGTGCTCAAGGTTGATCTTCAATGTTGCAGCTGCTACAAAAAAGTTAAAAAAATTCTCTGTAAATTCCCTCGTAAGTCTCTATTTCATGAAGGAGAGTACAAGATCAAGAATTCTATTATTACGGAGAAGAATTAATTTGATTTTTGTTTTTTGTTTTTTTGTGATGTAAAATTTTATTGGACAAAAGAAATTAGAGACCAGCTATATGATGAGAAGGCTAATACAGTCACAATCACTGTGGTATGTTGCAATCCTGAGAAAATTCGTGACAAATTGTATAGTAAATGATGTGGAGTGATTAAGTGCATTAAAATCGAAAAGCCTAAACGTCCACTGGTTGATCCAACACCACAACGAAAGGTTGATCCACCGCCACAACCACCACCGTCAACACCACAGCCCGTAATGGTAGTGCCAGGATATTGTTGTTGTTGTGGGCAATGCTACGGAAGGTGCCTATGTTATCATTCGTATGGCTGCGGAAGGTGCCCATGTTATCATTCGTATGGCTGCGGAAAGGGCTGTCGTGTGAGCAGATGTGATTGGTACTTCATTGAAGAAAATACCACAGTATGCTCAATTATGTAAGGTGGCCCAATGGCAGTTTGACTATTATGGTTCATTATCTAGGTTTATCAATGCATCTTTTGATTGGGGTCTCCTCGTAATGTGGTTGTCTTTTTCTTTACCGATTTTCATAGATGAAAATCAATGTATAGTAGTTTTTTCTTCTTCTTTGCTTTTTCTTTTGTCAAATAGAATAAAAGTCGTTAACCATGTTGTTGGTAAAGCTTTGATTAAAAAATGCCATTTTCAACATTACTAGAGGTCTAATTTCTCAAAATTTTCGACAAGTTCGATTGAAAATCCTTCTAGTTCCAATTTGTGTATCAGTCAATTAAAATACTTAAGTCTCTGGATAATAAAAGTGTTATTTTTGTTGGAGCAAACCAAATATTGTACTAATTCAGCCCAACTGTTCTAGAATTAGAGTAAGTCTTCAATATTTGGAAGAAATTTAAAACAATTATAATTACAATTTTGTGAGTAAACTTGTGGTTTGGTGCTTCATGCCTTTGGGCTTTGGCTATCTAATCAAGTGTCACGACCCAACCCCGTAGGCCGCGACTAGTACCCGAATTGGGCACCCGAACACACATATACATCAGAATCCCAACACTGGTCTACGCGTACGCAAATATCAAATGTAACATCACACTATCACAAACACAAATACATACATATCAGAAACCGGTAAAAATTTGTGTCTCAAATTTATTTTATTTCCAGAAAAATTTTGACAGAGTTTCCTTTGTTTTTCTGACTATCCAAAAATAACCCTGCACGCGTAAAAATACCAACAGAGGCCACACAGGGCCAACAAAACATCATATATATATACACGGGCCGACAAGGCCGCCATGGCGGGTGAAACCGCTCAACACACGTATCATACAAGTCCAACCAAGCCAATCGGGCACAACCCACGCACGTATATCCACGAGACCTCTAAATGAATGCCGTAATCATATGACGGGACGGTGGCCCCCGCCGTACCCCTGAATAGACAAATATGTACAACAGAAAAGTATATACCAAAATACGGCTCCGAGATAAAGGAGCACTCAACGACGCAGAGGATGACCTACACTCGCGGATCGCAAGTGGAGCGTCTCGTACCGCGGCATGAAACGCAGCCTAAGAAGAAAGGGGGTCGAGACGGAATATGTACCGAGTACGCAAAGCTTTTAAAAGAAACATAGTCATAACCGAACAAGGAGTGCGGAAAATGTAGATAAAAATGAACTAATTTATGTGAGCTAACATTAACCGACCGGTCAAAGTCCGGGCTATCCCAACATAGCATACCATATAATATACACACATGTAGGCCGCCGAGAATCCATCGGCGATATCACACACGCACATACACGCATACAAGGCCAAGTATCCGGCGGTCAACGGTACCTACATACCGCGGTCGAGTATCGGTCACACACACACGCATACCGCGGTCAAGTATCCAGCGGCAACATCACACGCAATGAACAATTAAATGATTGAGATAACTTCCCAGAATTCGATGACCAAATATATTTATTAACATCAGCAAGTGTAGAAACAAGTTCCGCATTTATCTAATTAGTGTACCAAACTACGGCCTCCTGAAATCATTCTTATGTCAAAGTGTATCATCAACTCAATGAAATAGTTAAAATAATTATCTTATAATAGTCGGAGCAATGGTTAAAAGTTTTCTCTTAATACAAAACCAAATAATCCCAATAGGTCATTTAAAAGAAGTCTCGGGGCTAGCGGGCCCACCTCGGTCAAGTCAAGGTGGCATACATAATTTTTACGAATATTGAACCCTAAGGAAGCATCCATGAAAGTTTCGAGGCGATCCGAGCTCATTTGAAAAAGTTATGGAAGTGTAAGCATTTTTCCAACAAAAGTAAGGAAAGTACTTCAATTATCTGAATGAATAGTAACCAAAATCAAACTCGGATTTACTGCGGAACGTAACGACCCCCGAGGCCGCTTATCCAAACCTAGTATACCTAAGACATGCCTCAGGAAGGAAAGGGTGAGCTTTAGCATACCTTACGCGTGTCTTACGTTTGCTTAAACCCGATTCCCGTTTCCTCCAAAATCCGCAATTGGTCACATTTACCAATTGTCACTTGTAAGCTTTAAGGCTAAAATTTGGAAGTAATGCTTGCTTATGGAAATTCCGACAAAGACTTCCCCTATAAATTTAACATCCCCGAGGATTCAACTCGCCAATTCAACAACACAATACCAACAATAACAATCACCAACAACAATATCCAATTCAAAACACATTCTAGCATCAATAGTGCTTTTCTACATAAATTGCCAACATTCATAGTCCTCAAGGTAATCACTTACATGCAATTTAACATTATTATTTATTCATCCAAATACCAATCCGAACTCGTTCCAACGACATTCAAAAGCATTCTAATCAAATCACATAAACGTTCAAACAATCCAACAACTACTCCAATTGACACTCCAAACTCAATACGACATCCATAACACATTTTTAACTTCCAAATTCATTCTTTTCATCAACAATCCACATACTTACAATATCATTTCCATAGGTACAATATTTACATAAAAAGCACATTAAAGTGCCAAACGCCCCAAATCATTTACAATCTTCAACTTAGTTCATAAAACTCTCATTTAAAGCATGACATTCGTAACGGCGACAATCAAACTACTACATAAAATTATTACATTCTTGTCACACATAATGGCCCATTTTCGGCCACACCATGCACACACCATATTAATGATTCTCTTCCATTTCATCACACTACAACAACCAAACATGCTAGAATAGAATTGTTCAACACTTCTAACACCACATACATATACACAGTACCCACACCTACACACACACGCCTCACTTTCTACACACCATATTTCATGACTTTCATCCATTTTAGCATACTACAACATACACACATCATTCATAACACATAAAACAAGCTTAATTCTTACCTTTCTTCTTCAACTTCCAACTTGCCTAGGGTTGTCAAATGTTGAAAACGAATGGCCTATCGCCCCAAACAACAACTCCACGTCGATGAGGACCCTTCAATTAGTGGTTTTACTAGGATGAAATAATTTTGGAAGGACAAATTTTTGGTCTTGAATTTTTTTTTCTTGGCCGAATATGGTGGCCTTTTTCACCTTCTTGTTCTTTTTTTTTTTTTCTAAGTGTTTTTGATTAAGAGAGATGACTAATAAGTCATCTTTTATGCTCCAACTTGAAGAATCCAAGTGTCCATGGGTTGGACTAATTAAATTGTGCCAAACCATGTGTGGGACCCACTTGACCTCATGGATGATCTCATGGATTTTTCTTGAATTTTCATCTTTCCAAATTCCTCTTAAGTCCCCATTTTTCCAAATTCCAATTTTGCCCTTAGCCTTTCTCGATATTTCCACAAGCCATTTTGTGAATTTCCACTTTTACCCCTAACCTTTCTTAATATTTCCGCATTAATACTTTCATATGCAACTCATGTAAGTTTAACAAGATCAATATGTAGCATTGCCCTTGTCTCGTCACAACGATTTCAAACTATCCGAATGTGCGAACTCACGGGATATAACATCAAGCCAGTTAGGAAGTTAATCATTTCTGAAACTATGACAACTAGAAATGCATTACAGATTGCGGTTCGTAAAGAATGTCGAAAATTTCACACCTTATCATATGCAAGAGAGTTGGCAAAGTGATAAGAAAGGAACTAAATTTGTCGAGAAAAAATGAGGAATGCGCATTTGCTTGAAATAGTTTCCAAATTACTGTTTTGCAAAAAACATACATAAATATATTGGTAGAGACAACCTCGATGTAGTTCATCTTAGGAATAAAAATAGGTGTAATCACCTTCTACCTAGTTTTTCAAGAA
Source organism: Lycium ferocissimum (assembly GCF_029784015.1). Lineage (NCBI taxonomy): Eukaryota > Viridiplantae > Streptophyta > Magnoliopsida > Solanales > Solanaceae > Lycium > Lycium ferocissimum. Next base: position 335,869 of record NC_081347.1, read on the forward strand.
CTTTATTAGTAGTACATGAGACTTCTTAGTAGGGGTTTACATGGACCTGGTTGGTTCGGATTTTTCAAATACCAAACCAAACTAATTGCGTCGGGTTTTTAAATTTATAAACCAAACCAATAAAATTCGGGTTTTTCAACTTCGGGTTTTCTAGGGTTATTCGATTTTTTCGGATTTTTTTTCCGAAAAAGTCTCCATACAAAACATATGACTTTTACTTCAAATATTTCTTTAGTCTTAGTAAGATACAACTATATAACTAAGGTGTTTCTTAAGAAAATAACACAAAATGTGAGATAGGTGATGATATCATATTAAAATATTCAACAAAAAAGATAATAAAATCAGTTAAAATAAGTATTGCTAATTAATAAGCCATAAAGAAAATGACTTTAATCTAAATACTAAGTTATGCTAAAATAAGTACGGCTTATTAATTACATGACAAAGAAAAAAATTAAGCTATGTATCTTTACGCTCTAAACCAATTATGCAAAACTAAAGAATAGATATCCAACATTACTGTCATTCCTAGTGTTAGAATTGAATTTCTTTTGTTAGCATTAGTGTTGAGTTGGTTTTGATTTAGACTTTATTTGAGTTACTAACATCCCTGGGATATAAAACTTATTGACATTCAAAATTCTAAGTTCAAGTTTAAAATAATATGATAAAAGACAAAAAATTATGAATTTTTTTTAAGAAATATTTACAAATTACATTACAAATAAATATTTTTATGTATAAAATATTTTAAAAAATCGAATACACGTAATGTCGGGTCAGTTTGGTTCGGTTTGACTTTTTTAGCTAAACCAAATCAATTATGGTCGATTTTTTTTTAAACACCAAACCAAGTCAAACCAAACCACTAGTCGGGTTTTTTTTCTCGATTTATTGATTTGGTGCGGTTTGTCGATTTGCTTTGTACACCCCTACTTCTTAGGATGCTCACCTACTTATAAATGAACCTTAGGACTCTTTTTCTTTTTCTTTACTTATGAATTGAATACATATTCCAAAAGTTTAGGGATAAATTGTTCAAAATCCTAAACTTTGATGAGTGACAAAATAATACTAGTAGAACAAGATGCTGTTGTTACTTTGAATAACATGTCTAATGCTGAAACTACATTGTTGGCTTTGAAATACTTTCAAGAAAAGTTGAATTGAGTAAAGAAGTGATTATTTATAATGTCACTGTCACGACCCAAATCTGACACTCAGGCCGTGATCGGGCACCTTTCGAGCTTCTACCCATAAGGCGAACCCTCTAAGCTAATCATGCAAAAAATTAACGAATAAAATGAATAATACGCAAAGTCTCATAATATAAAGAAAAGTGCGGAAGCGAAATACAAATACCGAGTCTTGCCATAAACCCCATAAAAATGTCTAAGTCATGGAACTACTAATCGAATATAAAAGTACGAGACGTAGCTCGAATACTACTAAGTCATCTAAAGAAAAAGAGGCCGCCATGATCTAACGGTGGCTCACCTCTACCGAGCCGGACCGAACAAAGTCGAATGAATCGAGTATCGGCTTACACCGGTCGATTAGCCACACACCGCACACATACAACATCACAAGTGTGTGAGTCTAAAAGACCAGCGAAGATCATCGACACTCTCGCTACCCCTGGGGCAAGTCTTTGAAATCCCTGATAATGCATAAAAGCAATCACACAGTACAAGTATATCCAAGATATACAAACAGATAAGCTAAAGCTGAATCATGAAGCATAAACAAGCAAAACATGAAATACTCTAAATCTGAATCTATGCTCACGGGACATAGTACGTATTTACCTATGTCTTACCCCGTTTTCCGGAGAGGGCATTATTTACCTTCATCTTACCCGGACGAGCAATACATGAATTACACCAGACCGAATGTATGCTCACGGGACATAGTACGTAGTTGTCTATGTCTTACCCCGTCTTCCGGAGAGGGCATTATTTACCCCCATCTTACCCGGAGAGCAATAGATGCACTACACTGAATCTGAATCTATGCTCACGGGACATAGTACGTAGTTGTCTATTTCTTACCCCGTCTTCCGGAGAGGGCATTATTTACCCCCATCTTACCCGGGTCACTTAATATTCTAGCATCTATCTCTCACTGAATATCAATGGGGCCTATGGAAGTGTGCCCCTCTGAAGATACGATAAGTGGAACATACATCCAATCAATACCACTTCTAAACTTTACATTTATATAAATAGTATCTATTTAAGCGAATTTACGCTAAAGGACTCATACGGTCATTACTTTAGAAACTTGGAAATTATTCAATTTAGATCATGCTTGCCCACTCACACGAACTAAACTGGTTTAAATGCATACATACAACACAAACCATATGCTTTTTATGAAAAGCAAGCAACCGAGAGTTTAAGCCTCACTTGCCTTATAACCGGAACGCAATTTCTTGAAGTGTCAAATTTTCAAACAATCTCCAATAGCCTCAATCTATTCAATACCATAAATAAATATTCCAAATTAGCCTAGGAAAACTAATCCTATAATTTTAGGTTTAGAACTAAATCTCAACATTCTATACTTTGATTCCATGATTCTTTTAAAAAGTGGAAATTGTATCTCAATACCATTAATAAACAATTTTGCAAATATATATACATGTTGTAGTCTCAAAATAAATATAGTGATTATAACGTAGAACTTCAGGCTTGAAAACTTTTGTTTTCCTTCACACTATTTTACACGCTGAAGAAAACCAAAAAAACATTCAAACATTCTAATTGATCTTTGAAGTTTACCATAGTTTAAGTAAAATATATAGGTTCTTTATGTACGGATAACACAGGTATTGCCAAAGACAATTGCATTGAAAACTTAATATTAAAGAATAGAAGAAATAGAAAGAAAGAAAGTAAGAAATTAAGAAACCAACAAAAAAATTTGCACTAAATAAAGCACTGTGCACGTGATGTGCAGAAAAAGCAAAATTTTCTTTTACCCTTTTGAAATCAATTTTGTAGCCAAATTCTACAATTCTTCATCCTTGCAATGTGGTCCCCTCTAGATATTAGGTAGTCACTAGTCCCCGATAAAATCTTGCCACCATTAACATAATAGTACAACATCCAGCAACAAAATTCTTAAATACTAAAATTGACGTACTGTGTACCTGATTTTCTCCTAATTGTGGAAACTTCACGTTATGCTAGCAACTGCTAAATGCTCTGCTCGTTCTCCCTTTTTTCTTTTTTTTTTCTCCTCTCTAGGTTAGAGACAAGTTAATACTTTCCTTCTATTTCCCTCTTCCCCTTAGGAAATATAACGTGGCCAGAACTAGAGTAATGGGCCTAACCCACTTATTCACTTAACTGTCTTTTCATAAAATATATTCTATAAATTATATATACAACTAAATATATCTACATGCATATTATATGAATATATTTCATAATTATCTGCTTTTCATAATTATCTGCTTTGATACAAGATCAAGCTAAAATTAAATAAACTATGAATAAGGAAGTAATTCAAGACACTTGGAAAAATATCGGGTTGTTACAGTTACTTTGAAAGTTTCGAGGAAAAATAAGGATTTGGAGAGAGCAGAGAAGGTGTTTGATGAAATGCTTGAGAGAGGGGTGAAACCTGATGATGTTACTTTCTGGACGATTATTAGTTGTGCTAGGCAGTGTAATTTGCCTGAGAAAGCGATAGAATGGTTTGAGAAATTGCCTTCTTTTGGGTGTGAACCCGATGATGTTATGTATTCGATGATGATTGATGCTTATGGACAACAAGAGAAAAGGACAAAAATTAAATTAAAAAAAAAAAAGACAAAGTAACCAAAAAAAGGAAAAAGAAATTAAGAGAAAAAAAGAAACAAAAAAAGAAAGAAAGAAATAAAAAGGGAGATGAAAGAGGTCAAAGCAGGGGCACGACACTTTTGTAACCCAAAAAAAAAAAAATTAGAACCAAATTAACCCATTAAAAAAAAAACAAAGAACCAAACTGAAAGCTTCGCGCACGCATTCGTGCGTGAAAGGGCCAAAGTGTACATTTACATTTTGGCCCTTTCACGCACAAAATCTGTGCGTGAAACCCTTCCCTAAAACCCCGACCCAACCTTTATTCATTCTCTTCTCTTTGAAAATCAAACTCAAAAATTAAGGTTTTTTGCGAACTTTGACCGAAGATTAGTCACGTTTCAAAACACCGGAATATAAATATTTTATATAGAACTTAATATTTTTTTAGTGTACAATAATATCGGCTCATTACATCAAGTATACATATACATTTGGATCGTCGTTTTAGAGGTTGTAAAGTGCTCTGAAGTACGTTTGAAAACTTGTAATATTTAGGTTTAAGTGCCATATTTTATAGGATTTTGATTAATCTCTTTTGTTTTACTCCAAAAGCTATGAAAGTACTTTTTTGGTTCAAGAAAGATAGAAAAGAAAAAATTACTCTGCTTTGTATTCGATTTTTTTCTTTTATGTCTTTTTTATTTTGTTATTGTATTGTGTAATCCGCACTTTTTGAATGTGCAAAAATAAATATAATATTTAAAAATAATTCATCCAATACGAGAGGTTCATAACAATTGAATAATATTTCATTCCATTAGCAACGAAATACATCATTAAATTACAATAGACTTAAAAAAAAAAAATCAAGTTCTAGACACTCTTCTACTTCCAGATGTGCTGTCACCACGGGAGTTTTGCCCACATGAACGCTTATCATGCCCAAATTGCTTACATGTCGAGCACTTGCGAGAGTAACTCTTTTCGCTAACATCCATTTGATTGTGATAACGAGTTAGCTTATTTTTTCCCAATTTACGGATATAGTTCTTGTTCGCAATCAAACGGCGCGGTTGGCCAATAAACTTGATCACCAAGGAGATGAAATTGGCCGGAATATGCTTTAAGGTATTTTACCACCTTATATTCCTCCGCCACATAATCAGTTACATTTCTAGCCATTCTCTCAAAGCACTTGACTGCATGAGAACATGGTATGGGTACGTTTTGCCACTTACCACAAGTGCACGATGTGTACGCCGCAACGATATGTTTGTTTCCTCCTTTGCCGTCGCAATAACCCATTCTAACTTTATACACTCATTGAACGACGTCATACTCGGTCATTTGGTGACCCTCTGCCTTTCTTCTAGGGTGCTCCATTTTTTTGTAGGGCTTTGGCATCCATGTTCCCTCGTCGGGTAATATAGCTATGGCCTGCCTTGTCCTATCCGCAAATCGCTCCACGACCTACCTGAAAGTTAGTCTTACCATTGCGGTGACGGTGTAGTTCTCGAGATTTGAGGAGTCCATTGAAAGACTCCGAGCCGTTCGTTGTGAGCATGCCCCATCTCCTTCCTCCATCAAAGATAAAGAGTCCATTTTTCAACTTCTAATTTCATCAACCAAACATATGCCTCTTCACTCACTTTTAGCAATCCATTTTGCACCATTTTCTTTGTTGATGTTGTATCGCAGCCCCCCACATCAACTTGTTTATAGTGCCATTTCCAAACTTTGTTTGCAAATTAGCCTTTAAGTGCCTTAAGCAATATCGATGGTAAGCATGTGAGGTCGCCACCCTTCCGAATACGCATATTGTGCAATATGCCTTTATGACGATCCGATAGACACATATGCCCCGACGACCCTTAATAACATGAGTTTGTAGATGAGTCAAGAACATCCCCTATGTCCGGTTGCTCTCGTCTACAAAGAATTGCGAAAGCAAGAGGGAATATTGACCCATTGGCATCCATACCTACTGCAATTAGGAGCTTAATGTCATATCGGCCATACACATGGTCCCATCTATCGATATCACATTCCAGCAGTGAGCAAAACCATCAATACTTGGTTTGAATGCCAAAAGACGAAGTCGAAAACTATGCCCTCTAAAAGCCGCCACTGTACAACAGTGCCAGGATTAGCATGTTGTAGAGCTACCATATACCTTGCAACGCCCCTCGAAAAGAGGATTCCCAAGTTCCAAAGATCGTTTCAAAAGCACGTCGACGCCCGAGAAATCCCTTTCTCTTGCTTATGATTTTACCATATTTTGAGTGGACCATGCTAATACAAGTTTTGATAGGCATCCCGTGATAAGTTTAAACAAACAACATTTAACAATGATATTTAAGTGCTATAAGATATATAATGTATATCATGTCGAGATAAATTACCTTGGAGTTTCCTCAATGTGTTTAAGTAACACGTGAGCAATCATGTTTATATCTAGATTTAAATGATCTCGGGCCGACTTTGTCCCATATCACAAGTGTACTTGGTGGAATTTTGTGATTTCCTACGGACCATCCGAAATTAGCAATTCTCACAACCACCAATGCTCCTTTGAGTATGTCGCTTACAAATCACCCTCCATACCGATCTGTTTGAGTCATCAACCTTAAACTCCCTCATACCCTTTACACAATACATTCTGATAAATTTCCCCGTTGCAACATTTTTTTTATGTGAAATGCATTCCCCTTTGCAATGACGCATTCTCATCATAAGGGATTTTTTTTTGTTCAATCCACGTTTTTGGTGACTTTGATAATCATTCTTTGGAAGACAAATGCATTCTCACAACTCGAGATCATCAAGATATGGAATATAGTCAGAATGCCATTGCATTGAGCTGTCAGGAATTGGGTTTTCGGCCATCGGAGGTGGTACGTGGTGGTGAGTTGGTTCTGGTTGGTTTTGGGGACTACAATGCGTATCTTCTTCATCCCCTTCACTATCTTCATCATCATACCCCTCGCATTATTAGCTGGTTCATCGCCATCACTCTCTCGATGTATCCACATAACTTGACAATCAACGCCATCTAAGAAAGGCTCTCCTACACGATAAAAAGGATATGTTAAATTCCAAATATATATATATATATATATATATATATATATATATATATTAATTATTTAGCATCTAGGCGATGTGAACCCACACATATCGATTATGACATGAGAGGACCGCCTTTCATCCCACAGCTGGTACCACCGGCGAGCTTTGATAATAATCACCGCACCGAACCGGGAATTATTGTAATAATCGCCCATCAACCGAGAGTTCCGATAATAATGAGTTGCTCTACTAAATTGAGACGATCGCCTCAATATTACTCCTATCGTGTCTATAACCCCTACAAAGATTTTAAAATGGTTATTTACCAATACATACAATAAACACGTGCTACTGCACAAAATAATAATATAAGAATGCAGATTTACCACGTTTGATTTACACGGCACCTGGCCACTCAAAATACCCCCGTAAGAACTAAAATCTCCATACGTGTTAGCTTGACCGTCGTGCTTGCGGGACCTCTCGGGTATCTTTTCAACATACATCTCCGAACATTAAGGGCGACTAAATGTTTTAATTCTTCTCGGCGCATTCAAATAATCCCTTAAAGAATCATCATCATTGATATAATGCCTACATAAATCACTATACCATTGGAAACTGATCAGTGGATATCCGCTCGTTATAGAGATTTCATACTCATCCGGACTAACTTTCATTTTTTCATATATGTAAGTGACTAGTGATTCATAAGACATTTCAAGTGGACATTTAACATGAACGTTTGGTCTTTTATTGTAATGAACTGTACTATTATCATCAAGGATAATACCATCCCAATGTATTGAAACCTTAACTGGTGGAATATATTGAGCCATTTTTTTTGTATGACTTAAGATAGGTTTTTTTGAATGACTTAAGAGACTTAAACTTATGAAATGGATGAGTTTTTACCTCGTCCAATATTCTTCTTAAATATATTCATATTCACCCGCTACAGACAAAGAATATCGCTTTTTTAATATGAATTTAATTCAAATAAATGGTCAAAAATGCAGCATTGTGTTGTCCAATCGGTCCTTTAGGTGTCATAAAAAAGTTGAAATTGGCATGCATGATGTGTTGTCAAATGATGTCCTATTGCGCACAAGAACATTGCGTAATATGAATTTAATTCAAATAAACGGTCAAAAAATGCAGCATTGTGTTGTCCAATTGGTCCTTTAGGTGTCATAAAAAAACTGAAATTGGCATGCATGATGTGTTGTCAAATCATGTCCTATTGCGCACAAGACCATTGCGTAATGTGAATTTAATTCAAATAAACCAAAAAAATGCGAAAGATTGTGTTGTCCAATCGATCCTTTAGGTGTCATAAAAAAGTCGAAATTGGCATGCATGATGTGTTGTTAAATCATGTCCTATTGCGCACAAGAACATTGCGTAATATGAATTTAATTCAAATAAACGGTCAAAAATGCAGCATTGTGTTGTCCAATCGATACTTTAGGTGTCATAAAAAAGATGAAATTGGCATGCATGATGTGTTGTCAAATCATGTCCTATTGCGCACAAGAACATTGCGTAATATGAATTTAATTCAAATAAACGGTAAAAAAATGCAAGATTATATATAACATGATTGACAAACAACTAGTATTCACTTTAAAACGAGTTATCATGACATTCTACAACCAATTTGGAAATCTTGATTCTATTACATGTTTTATCCCAAAGAAAATATTTGAAGCAACGGGGTAGGACATGAGAACTAGATGATGATGATTTTCGTTACTCAAATAACCCTAACAAAGATTCAATCAAGAATACAATAAAACAATGAGAGAGGAGTGAAATTGGCGTGTTAGGGAGGTCAAGCACTAGAGCAAAAAGTTAACTTCAATAGGCTTAAACGCCCAAAAAAACGTGCTATGTCAATGCCTCGCGGAACTCCACAAGAGTTTAATCTTGCTCTTAATCGTTTTCGCGAAGAGAACAATCGGATGCAAATACGTTACCATAGAGTAGAATATGGTATACATGGTAGCACAAGATTTAGATCAGCGGGGATTCGGACCGTGAAATGTCCGATGAAGATTAATATTTTTCTTATAATAAGGTAAGTAGGTAGGGTCATAATGACCCTCCCCCGCGAGGGTACTTGGGGTTTGCAACTATATAAGTAGCCCCGTTTTTTGTTATTAGACTACACCATATTCAATGTCGAGTAGTAGAAACTCAAATTTTGGTCTTTACTCCTTCCAAAAGAACCAAATAGCAAGTGGATGATGAGAGTTCAAATCATAGTACATTTTCGAGTGATACCGTGATTTCAAACTAGACGAGCTAAATTCGTACCTTCGCCAGAGCGTAATGATGATTTCCAAAGGTGAAATATTCGTATCCGCGAGAATATTATTGCGGTTTACGCCGAGAATGGTCACATCGATCGCGAATCGAACGTCTTGTTCGTGACTTGGAAAATCTCAACGCTCCAATTCCAACAAGGTACTCAATAACCATGCCTCAAGTAGGTCCGTAAACTTGCGAGCTTGCCGTACAAAGGATTAGAAAAGAAAACAACGGAATGTCGCAAGACGTTGTAGATTTTACATGCTAAAGTTGGCCGAAGAACAAGCATCATCAATAGAGAGAACTAACATCTCCTGAAAAAAGATGTGTGTTAAGAGACCGCCAATATCGTTCTGGGGACGATATTGAGGACTTCTATTCTGATGACGATTAGAGTCTATTTAGGCTCACTGTCTTAGATTATGAGTGTTTCGGACTAAGGCTGTTAATTTGTATTTTTATTTTATGATGAAGTCATCAATTTGAATTAGTTTGGCATGTTTTTAATTTGCTTTTATTGTTAAAGTCTATTATTAATTGAAAATTTAAGGGATAAGGCCTTTGTTACCCCCCTGTACTATACCCAAAATTGCTACGACACACCTTACCTTTCCTAGGGTCCTATTACCCCCCTAAACTTATTTAAAACGGAATAATTACCCCCCTAAACGCTGATGCCCACTCTCATATGGGAGAGTGACATACACTCTCCTTGCCACATGTGTATTTATTTATTTTCTTCTTTTTTTTTTAATTTTTTCAGCTTACGTGTTAATTTTTTTAAAAATAAAAATAAAAAATTAAATTTTCATTAAAAAAATGAGTTTTAAAACCCGTTTTTTTTTTTAATTTGAAAATTTGATTTTTTTTAAACCCATTTAAAAAAAAAAAAACTAAAAACATGGATTAAAAATTTGAATTTTCTTTTAAAAAAATGATTTTTAAAACCCTTTTTAAAAAAAAAAAATTGAAAATTTGTTTTTTTTTAAACCCGTTTTTTAAAAAGAAAAAAAAACTGAAAAATGATTTTTTTTTAAATATGGAAAAATGGATTTGCTAAAAATATGGAAAACTTGATTATTTTTTTAAAATGTCTTTAAAAATCTTGATTTTCATGATTTCATTTTCTTAGTACACTTTTATTTTTCAAATAAAATCCGGAAAAGTGTTTTTCTTGCCAAAATGTGAAAAAAAAAACTGAATTTTTATAAAATTTTGAAAAAATTAATTATTTTCTTAACATGTGGAAAACCCATTTTTTAAAACTAAATGTGGAAGACTAGATTTATTTTCAAATTTTAAGAAAATGCGATTTTTAAGAAAAAAAAATTAAGTTTTCCCCCTTTTTTATGTTTCTCACTCTCTCAAAGAGAGTGAAAGACACTCTCCTTGCCACATCAGCGTTTAAGGGTAATTATTCCATTTTAAATAAGTTTAGGGGGGTAATAGGGCTCAAGAAAAGGTAAGGTGTGTCGTAGCAATTTTGGGTATAGTACAGGGGGGTATCAGTGCCTTATCCCAAAATTTAACAAAGAAACACAAATAAATTAGTACATAAAGGGTGCGAATTACATTATAGGGGAAAAGGTACAACTAGTAAAAAACATAATCCATAGAAATATTAAACTTAATAAACAAAATACATATAAATAATGAACAACAACAAGATAGCATAAATAATCTTCCACAATTTAAGTTTTTCTTTCAAAGCTATTTTCTCGTGTCGAGCCTCTCTAAGTTTAGCCTTCAGCAAATTTCGTTTTTTCCCTAATCGGTGAGCAACATCTCCAAACCTTCAATTTTTTCTTCAGCTTCCACAAGCTTAAATTTCGAGTCCAACTTAGCGGTATCTCTAGAGATACGTGAAGTCGCGGTATCTATCCAAAATTGAATTTTTAAACTTCGCCGCCACAGTTTTATCCACGTGAATGCTATCTTCCCACCGAAAGTATTTGCAACCGCCCATATCCTATAAACATTACAAGAAAATTCATTTTTTAAAGTAAAATATATGGATAACGTGAAAAAAAAATACTAAAAAATGTAAAAACACTTACTTCGGACACTTTACAATGCCAAAAACGGCGACCCGGATTATCTTGGGTCTTTGATGTTTTTAGTTTACAGTAATAACTGTATTCGCAAATATCGAGTTGTATAGCAAACATTGAAGTTTGCTATACAACTTTGAGACATGGTTTTGGAAGTGCAAAAGTGTGTTGAAAGGGTGAAGATGGAGGAAATAAAAGAGAAGAGAATGAATAAAGGTTGGGTCGGGGTTTTAGGGAAGGGTTTCACGCACAGATTCTGTGCGTGAAAGGGCCAAAATGCAAATGTACACTTTGGTCCTTTCACGTACAAAATTTGTGCGTGAAGCCTAGTTTGAATCTTTTTTTTTTTAATGGGTTAATTTGGTTCCAAATTTTTTTTTTTTTTTTTTGTTACAAAAGTGCCGGACTCGTCAAAGCAGCAAAGGACACATTTTACTGTAATGGGTACAGAATGCCGCTCACCCAATTCAATCCGTGTCATGTGCAAGTCGCATAATTAGTTTGTGCCTAAAAGATATTTTTTGGTGTAATATGTTTTAGAGGGCCCATCAACGGGTAATTAGTTTCGGTTTTGTGGGTATTTTGTGTTGTTTCCCCAATTAAAACACAACATAATACCTACTAAAAAAAACGTAAGATAATAACGAGTATTTTTTTTTTTTTTTGATGGAAGTCATCTTTGTAAAAAAAAAAAAAAAAAAAAAAATTGCTATTTGGAATTTTCTTATTTTTAATTTTTTTAGTACAATTTCAGATTCTATTATGCTGACACGTGATTGCTAATAATTTGGGCTTTTCCTGCATTGCCCTCTTTAATTTCTGAAGAGCAGACCCGCATAGAGCTTTGTAATTGGGTGCCGCGTCTAATTCAACTTTTGCAGGTCATTTATTGACTTGTACAGTTGTACTCTAAGAGCTTTCCATCTTATGTTTCAATTGTCTTGTACAGTTGTACTGCCCCGGCTCAAATTATTTGATGATTTATTATTTTACGCGCCCTTAAAAATATTATTTAAAAGGGGTATTTAACTAATTTTATCCTTATTTATATTTAAGTTATAATCTCTTCTCATTAAATGCTTACTCTATTTATGCGTAACCTCCATTAATGATATAATTCTATTAAGGATAAAATGAGAAAAAATAATTAATTGTGCCTTGAACTTCTAAAACGACAAATAATTAGAGATATCTGATATTAATAACTATGATAAATAATTTGAGACGGAAGGAGTATATCTTTGTAAGTAAAACCATCTTTACATCATAATTATAACTATATATAAGAGAAAATCAAAAATTTTGTAGTCCTCATATTGAACTTTGATCCTATGAAGCTTCTACACGTGGCTTTGGTTGTTTTTTCGTGTTCTCATTTTTGCTCTCATTTATTTTCTAAGACAATCCACTAGGCCCTTAATAATTGGTATTGCTATTATTTTTCCCTACATATTCTCACTTTTACTATCATTCTTTGTTCCACTTGGCCTTTATAATTGGTTAATGCTATAATAACTTTTTGTGAATTTTTTTTGCTCCTTACTATATTATTTTTTTACTCCTTTATCTCAAAATATTTGTTACGGAAAATATAGTGTGTGTCTGTGCTTATATGGACAGTTGTTACGTCCTACCAAAAAGAAATGTTTGTGATTGTTAAAGCAACTATTCGTGATAGAAAAATTAAGTTGGCAAAGTATTGACACAACTCTTCGTGAAAGCACCGATTATAGGCAGTAAGTTTTTTAGTAGGATATTTTAAGTTATTTTGGAGGGTATTTAGGTAAACTTTCTTAGTATTCAGGTAATAGATGGACTTTAATGACATGACATGCCAACTAAAAAAAAGGAGACTTTTAAGGTGTTTAGTATATTTTGAGGAACATAGTGATAGTGAGTGACTCTGTTGTCCTAGAAAAAACAAAGATGATATTTGAAGGTAACTTTTCAAACTTGAGTGATCATCTAGGGAATTAACTAGTCTCTAATATAGTTAAAATTAGGTTAGGACATATGAGAGCGAGGAAGAAAAAATAGGACCAATCAGAGATAATGCAACATTAGTTTTAAGTTTTGACTAAGGCCCCGTTTGTCCATAGATACCAAAAGAAATTTTTTTTTTTTTGGAATTTTGGAGTTGGAGTTGTGTTTGGCCATAGTTTTTGAAATTATAGTTTTTGGTGATATGTAGTTGTAAAAAAGTGAAAAAAAATTTAAAAAAATAAGTCAGTTTTTTGAGTTTTTGATATTTCGAAATACAACTTCAAGTTGTATTCGGAGTTGTATTCGAAATTTTCATGGCCAAACGCCGATTAAAAAAAAAAAGAAATAAAATTTTTAATAAAGTCAATAATTTTTATTACCAAGCAAGGCTAAATAATGTGCAATTCTTTTAGGTTGAAGTAAACTTAATGCCGACGAAAGAGCCGTGGTAGGTAAAGGACTGGTAGTAGTATTAGGCAATTAAAAGGGGAAAGAAAATGAGTGTCACTTGACTAACCCCTATTACTTTGATGCCACCTAGAGATGGCCCATTTGCTTTTTGATTTGATTCGGAAAAAGTAAAAGTAAAGATAATGAGGTCTAATTATTTTTACTTTTACTTCACGATGACGTCATCATGCGAGTGTCAGCTTTTTTGCCTTGTTGTGTTTTGTCCCTTTCTATTTCATTTTGGGAATGCTTCCGTGCTTGCTTCCACCTCTTTTTTTTTTTTTTTTGGTCTTGTTCTTTTTCTTCTTGTCTATTTACTTTTATATTTTAAAAATTAAAAAAATATCAAAATAAATATAATATGTAACTATTTTTAGATTAATAAAACACAACAAAAAAAACTAAAAAAAGAAGTAATTAAGAAAAATGCTAAAATCACTACCTTATTTATTAAGAACCTAAATAAATAAAGAAATATTTTTATAAATTTTTTCTTTTTTTTGCAAATAAAAATAAATTTATATATAACATATTTTTTTATTTTTTTTATTTCTATGTCAATAAAAAGATAACTGATAAAGTACATTTTTTAATTTTTATATATCAATTATCAAAAAACAAAATTATTCTAGCATAAAGTATACGAACTTAGTAGCAGTTGAAGTATACTTTTGCAATATACTATGATACTCACATGGTATATATCATGTACTAACAGGGTATCATAGAAGATTAGTTCATTCCTTAAAAATAAGGTGAAAGATCACGTATGCCCCCTCAAACCAAAATAATTACCCGCCCATACCCCCATTACTTTCGTATCCCCAGAAAAAATTAAAAATATGTACCTGAGATGACCCCGGATATGATACTAACATGATATATATAAATATACTGAGATAGTATCATGGGAGATGCTTCAGTCCTTCTCTTAGTCCTTCATGATACCATCATGGAAGATGATTCAGTCCTTTATGATACCACCATGGCATATAAATATACTGAGATGGTATTATGGATGATCATATCATTTATTCAAAAAGACACTTTTCTCGAAAAAAAAAACTCTATCATACCATCGTCTTATAAACATATACCGTGATGGTATCATGAAGGATTGTTTCAGTCCTTCAATGAGACACTCCTCAAAACCATGATACCATCATGGTATATAAATATACTGAGATGGTATCATGAAGGACTGTTTCAGTCCTTCTCTTAATCCTGCATAATACCATCGTGATATACAAACATACTGCGATGGTATCACGGAGGAAGAGATTTGGCCGAGGGGTATGTCGGGTAAATATTTCTAGCCGGCGGGGGTAGAAGCGAAAATAGTTTGGGAGAGGGCATGGGCAGGTAAATATTTTATATCTTAGGGGTATTCGGTGATGTTTACTCATTCCTCGGGCTATGATACCCACATGGTATATCATAGACTGAGAGGGTATCATAGAGGACTAGTAATTCATTCCTTCAAGGAAAACACGATCGCTCCCATGATACCAACCTGGTATATATCATATATTCATAAAGGGTATCATAGAGGACCCGACAAGCTCATTCTTTTAAGAAAATACTCGACTCTCTATGATACCAACGTGGTATATATCATATATACTGACGAGGTATCATAAATGGCTTGTTCATTCCTTCAAAAGAAAACACTTCTCGGTCCTCTGTAATACTATCATGGTATATTTCATACTGACAGAGTATCATAAAAGATTTATTCATTCCTTCAAGAAAATCACAACTCATTTTCTAAAAATAAAAATAAAAAAGATACTTCTTGGTCCTCTATAATATCCACATGGTATATATTATATACTGATAAGGTATCATAAAGAACTGATTCATTTCTTTAAGCTATTTTTCAATATTTGATATTAAACACTATAAAGAGAAATGATTTCTTGGTAAGAGATTTTCTTTTGCTTTGAAGAAGGTAACTACCATCGTACCATTCATGGGCTAAATAATAAGCCGACACAAGAGGACAGTGTAAGGATATATTTTATTTTATTTTTTTACTAATATTACTGCTTTGTAGTGACTAATATATCATTTTCTTTCTTTATCAACTATTCAGGTCACGTAATTGTCTTTGTCCCCATCTAAAATTCATGATTAGTTATCTGTAAGCTTCTCTGAGTTTTATCCTAAATAAAATGTCCAAAAAGCTGGCTTCCAATTATATATTATACTATATTACTTACTACTTAATATAAGCGACCATAGCTAGGTTTGGTCGTCCTCACAGGGGTCTATTTGGAATTTTCTTATTTTTAATTATTTTTTTTAATAAAAATTTCAAAGTCTATTATGCTGACACGTGATTGCTATAATTTGGGCTTTTCCTTGCATTGCCCTGATTAATTTGTAAATGAGCAGACCCGCATAGATCTTTGTAATTTATTAATTTTAATATGTGTGAGGCATGCCATGTAATACTTGTGTGAGGATTAATATGTGAAGTGTGGGCCCCAAAAGTGGCCAAAAATTATTCACCCATGACCCACCTGAACTATTATTCTCTGTAGCTATTCCTTCACCTAAAAACCACCCCCTACGCAGCAAAAACCCCAGCCGTGTTCCACCATATACTAACCAAACCCTATCTCACAATTTCCTTTTGCTAATATTTCAGAATCGCAAAGAAAAAAACACTAAATTATTTATTTTCATTTTGTTTGCAGATTTTTTCTTTGCTATATAGATTTATACATACATAAAAGTTATAGAATAACTATATGTATAATTCGATTTCATTAGTATTAGCACTTTTTCTCATCATCTCATGCTTCCTAACATGGATAAACATATTTTAATTCTTTTTTTTTTCAGTGTCTTAAAATCAATTTTTTGAATAATCTTAGAAACAAAGTGCAATTTGTTTGGAGTTTCATATTGTCTTGGAATTTTTTGTTTGTATTTATATTGCTTGGTGCTAAGGTGGATAATGGTTGGAGTTTTGGCTAGCTGAAGGTGGCTTTGTGCTTAGTTACAAGATTCCTTTTTTAACAAAAAAATTGGATTAGAATTGATTTTGGGAAGATGAGAGTGTGTGTATGTGTGAGATGGTGTATGTCTGTAGAGATAGCTAAATCCTAAAAGACCAAATAATAAAAAGAACAGGATTTTATTGGCAAAGTAGACGATATATAAAGTAATTTTCCCGTTATTTTGCTAACACAATTACAAAAAATGCCATTATACTAAGTAGGGGTATATAAAGGAAATCGATAAGCATTTAACCAAATTGATAAAGTAGTTAATTGAAAAAGAGAAGAGAAAAATGATTTAGAGGAAAAAAATTGATCGATGAGACTGATTTGAATAAAAAAAAAGAGGGCCCAAAATTTAAAACAAACCAACCAACATTATATTTTAATTTT
>NC_081347.1:353029-369114 GCF_029784015.1 Lycium ferocissimum
CTTGTGTGAGGACTAATATGTAGTGTGGGCCTCAAAAGTGGCCAAAAATTATTCACCCATGACCCACCTGAACTATTATTCTCTGTAGCTATTCCTTCACCTAAAAACCACCCCCTACGCAGCAAAAACCCCAGCCGTGTTCCACCATATACTAACCAAACCCTATCTCACAATTTCCTTTTTGCTAATATTTCAGAATCGCAAAGAAAAAAACACTAAATTATTTATTTTCATTTTGTTTGCAGATTTTTTCTTTGCTATATAGATTTATACATACATAAAAGTTATAGAATAACTATATGTATAATTCGATTTCATTAGTATTAGCACTTTTTCTCATCATCTCATGCTTCCTAACATGGATAAACATATTTTAATTCTTTTTTTTCAGTGTCTTAAAATCAATTTTTTGAATAATCTTAGAAACAAAGTGCAATTTGTTTGGAGTTTCATATTGTCTTGGAATTTTTTGTTTGTATTTATATTGCTTGGTGCTAAGGTGGATAATGGTTGGAGTTTTGGCTAGCTGAAGGTGGCTTTGTGCTTAGTTACAAGATTCCTTTTTTAACAAAAAAATTGGATTAGAATTGATTTTGGGAAGATGAGAGTGTGTGTATGTGTGAGATGGTGTATGTCTGTGAGAGATAGCTAAATCCTAAAAGACCAAATAATAAAAAGAACAGGATTTTATTGGCAAAGTAGACGATATATAAAGTAATTTTCCCGTTATTTTGCTAACACAGTGCACAAAAAATGCCATTATACTAAGTAGGGGTATATAAAGGAAATCGATAAACAGAACCAAATTGATAAAGTAGTTAATTGAAAAAAGAAAAGAAAAAATGATTTAGAGGAAAAAAAAATTGATCGTAACTGATTTGACTCGATTTGAATAAAAAACAAGAGGCCAAATTAAGACAAACCAATCCAACATTATATATATTCAATTTCTTAAAATTATAATCTACTTTGTAAATATTTGTTCTTAACTTTGTCATAGTTTTTGTTTCTTAACATTTTAACAACATATTTGGCCTTGACAACAAAAAGCAAATTAATTTTGTTATAAAATGTTTCACATCGAACCAAGAAAAAAAATCAAATAATTCAAAAAAAATCGAAAAGACCAATAAAAACTCGATTTTATAGGTTTAATTTTATTTATAGATATAAAAAAATCAACACAATTGATTTGATTTAATAAATAAAAAACCCGAATAACTCAGATATATTTACACGTACCAAGCATCAAACGAATAATATAAATATATGCATGAATACAAAAAGAATTGGGTAAAAAAAAATGACTAGAAAACTAATTTAGAAAATGAGAGTGAAATAAATAGAGAAGAGGAGGGCTGATGATGAATGAAAGGTGAGGTTGAAGAGAGAAATACCACTAGTGACGAAGAGGGTCATAAAAGTGGGACCCATACACTTTTTTTCAATAATAAATTACCTTCACATGCCAAATAATACTTGTGTCTCATCCAATCATAAAGTTTTTCATCGATTTAAACAAAAGGCTAATAGATGTACGATAATAAAAGTTACTGTATTACTTTATGTCCTTTTCAACATCATCATTTTTAAATTAATTGATCACGTCAATCATTTGTATAGGAGAAGAAGAAATCGTATACGATATTTGGAAAATGGAAAATTATGTCATATCGAATGTAGAAAAATTAAACATGAAAAATCATGACAAACACGTCCATATAAAATCTGGTAAATCTAATAAAGTTATTTGTTATCCATAATATTATATTTTTGCCACATTTATGCTCGTGCATGAATATGTATATTTTCACATAGTATTAATGTAACTATTTTTTTTTCAATCCCAAATAATTACTTACATTTTTGTAGGTGTGTACCATGAAATCGATAATACTTTAGTAGCCATCCTAAGGAAGACATAAATTGATCAAATTTCGATTCAACTTTTACAAAGTAGTATTTTCATTCAACGATAAGTTCTTTATATGTATGTGACGATAAAAAAGAGGAGACTACAGTTCCTAAAAGACAAGGCCGAAACTTAAAACGTGAAACATTTTTAGGCATAGGTGTTGTCGTTTATATTCACATGTAAACTATGTTATTGAAGTACCTAAAAAATAGGAAACAATCAAGCAGAATATTTGATATATTAGAAGAACAGTTATCACTAAAACATTAACTTCTGCATTGTCTTCAACACAATATTAACAAAACACACACACACACACACACACATATAACAGTTCCAGAAGTAGAAAAAAAAAATTTCCCTGATTTAAATCGAGATTGGATTAAAAAGGGAATATTAATATAACTTCGGATTTGTTTAGGGGGGGGGGGTAATAGGACTCTCGCAAAGTTTAGGTATCTTTTTGAAAAAAAGGGTCACGTTCAGCGGGGTATCGATGTATTTTCTCTTTAAATAATAAACTTATTTAACTCATCAAACCAATTTAACACTTATATTTTATACCCAATCAAATATGACCCGTTTAAAAAGTGGCAAAGGAATCAAACCCATACTTTCTATTAAGCTACTTTTTTCAAATCTAAGATTCTTTTATCTCAATTCAAATATATTATCTTTCAATTTAGATTTAGATTTAAGTAGCTTTATCTTTCTATTCAAATTCAAATACTTTTAAATATCATTTTTTTTAAACATTAAACGACATTCTTTCCCATTAAAATGCAATTTTACAGATAACACAAAATTACTTTCGTATAATTTAACTTTAAAAAATTCTAAGTGAATCTTATATTTTAAGAAATCAAGTTAGCGTATATTTTTTCTTTATATTTTGAGTTATTTATCTATAATATGTAGTGTGTAATTTTTTGATATTTTCAAAGAAAAAATTTAACTCAGGAAAAACTTTACACTTAACTTTATTTCTCTTTCCTGTCAATTCCAGTTTACTTCCATCCTTTTCTACTTTATAAATATCTTTTCCACTTTATTTGTCATTTATTTGTCATTCCACAATTTTTTGACACCTAAGACCAAGATACTTTTTTTTATTGGTCATCTTGTACCTTAATTACATTTTTTTTTCTATCAATCTTGTACCTTAATTACAATACCCTTTTCATTTGTTCAGTTGTTATTCTTCATTTTTCAATTCTTCAACTTTTTTAGTACTCTCCGGCTAGTGGAATATGCCCAAAAAATTCTTGTTTTCAAGTTGACGGGAGAATTCGTCAAACATTTTATTTCTTAAAATATAAGATTCAATAAAAGTTAAATTTATACGGAAGTAATTTTTGTATTATTTGTGTAATTCCATTTTAATGTGGAAAGAATATGTCGTTTAATGTGGACAAAATTTGATATTTAAAAATATTTGAATTTGAATAGAAAGATAAAACTACTTAAATATTAATTTAAATTAAAAATAATATATTTGAATGGAGATAAAAGAATCTTAGATTTGAAAAAGTGGCTAAATAGAAAGTATGGTTTAATTGTTGTGCCGCTTTTTAACCGGGTTATATTTGATTGGGTATGAAATATGAATTTGGTTAAATGAGTTTGATGAGTTAAATAGGTATATTATTTTAAAAAAAAAAAGGCTTTAATGACATTGCATGTCAACTAGCTAGGAAAGAAGAAGGCTTTTGTGGTGTTTAGTATGTTTTGAGGAAAATAGTGATAGTTAAGTGACTTTGTTGTTCTAAAAATTAAAAGTGATATTTGGAGGCAATTCTCGAAACTTGGGTAATCATTTAGGGAATTAACTGTATTAGAGACTAAGAAGAGAGACATTTAAAAAAATCATCAAAAGAAAGTTGAATCAAGACTCAAATAATTGTAAGCAGATTGAGGTACCAACATATACATGCACTAGTAACTAATGAGTTGACAACTTTTAAAATGTTTAGTCGGGTGCGGGTTCAAAATTTTAAATTTATAATTAGTGCATGTTAAATAAATTTTTAGAAAAATAAATTTAAATTTTGTACCAAAACTTTTGATAATGGTCTATTTTTAGTACATAAAGTCATAAACTAGCTAGTACTATAATTTATTTAATTTCCTGTTAAATAATGTATATGTACTTGGTAACGAAGGGAAGAGGATATGTGACTATCAAAGCCAAATTTTGTACCAAAACTTTTGATAATGGTCTATTTTTAGTACATAAAGTCATAAACTAGCTAGTACTATAATTTATTTAATATCCTGTTAAATAATGTATATGTACTTGGTAACGAAGGGAAGAGGAGATGTGACTATCAAAGCCGGTACATGCAATTGCAAATCTATATATAATATAAAGTTAGGTATAGATAAGGTGATGTGGCACCTCTCTGGCCACCATTCCTATTTATCTTTTTTCTCATTTTTTTTGAAAATTTTCCCTTATTAAAAAATCTCCAAAAAATAAGTAAATAAATACACCTCCTTTGTGTCATTAACAAATTATTACTCCATTATTATCCCGCAATGGTTTTCTATGGCTCCACTAACATTTAGGAGTGCAAGTAGTCTAGCACTTGAATGCTTTTGGAAGGCATTTATTTATGTGAATTCTTCAATTGT
The DNA here is from genome assembly GCF_029784015.1 of Lycium ferocissimum. Lineage (NCBI taxonomy): Eukaryota > Viridiplantae > Streptophyta > Magnoliopsida > Solanales > Solanaceae > Lycium > Lycium ferocissimum. The sequence goes on from NC_081347.1 coordinate 357,579, forward strand.
TTCCCAAAACAATAGGTTATTTGTTTTGTAACTGATACATTTAATGAGTACGTTAAATTGGATAAGGGAATTATGGGAAGGTAGTGAATGAAAGTCAAATGTAAAATAATGGCAAATGTAAGGAATAAGATGAATTGAAAGAGGAAGCACGAAAAGGAAGAGAGAGGGAAGTTAAGGGATTTAAAAGTTAAGGGGTTTCAATGAATGTCAATATTGCTGCCGGGTTTAGCTACAACCATTATCGGCTCAAACGGATGATTATCACTCATTTATTTTACGCTAAAATCAGGATGAGTAAACTAAGAGAATATTACAAAAGATGAAGTAAAAGTAACATAAGGTGGCAATTTGAAGAGGTTATGAGTGATTTTGAGTAGAAAGAAGGAAATGAAAATGGTATAAACAAAAAAAAAAAAAAATGGAGGAAAGAGAGGAAAATTAACAAAGGAAAGAAGATAAATTTTACGGATATCTCCATCTTGATTCCTCATCCACGTCTATTTGTGGCCAAAATTTGCGCATGTGCATTCACCTTTGATTTTATTCTTAGATTAAGAAAATCTTTTGAAGATCATCATATTTTAACTTACGACACATATCAAATATATTACATAGTACAATCATCTACAATGATATAATTACCTACACATATACATCTACAAAAGAATGTAAAAGTAATTTCACCTTAAATTAAACATTTAGTAAAGTTTAATATTTCTAAATAATGAAATTAGAGGAAATATTTGTATTTTTTTTAGGAAGAATATTCATGATGTAAAAGAATTTTTTATGATGATGTTGTTATGGTACTTACTTTCATAAGATTACGTTATGGGTTGAATTTTTGGCTTCATTTTTAAAATAAAAGTTCTATGAAATATCCCTGAGTTGAAATTATAAACATGTATTTTAGATTATCTGTTCTAAGTAAATATAAAAACATGTTTAGTTGTTGTAATTTTTTTTTAATTATTTGATGTTCAGCAATAAATAAATAAATGAAAACATTCGTAACTGAAGTGTTTTCGCGCGGACCAATTTACTATATAGTCAGCAACCTTAATTAGGTCCCCCACATTTCAGTGGCTGCCAATTTAGATTATATCATTAACTAGTACACCTATCCGCGCTTCGCGCGATTGTAAAAAGTTAAATATTAATATCATGAATTTAATAAAGAAAATTAATAATTACGAATCTACATCGTTTTATAAACTTTTAACATCCTATATAAACTTATTTGAAATAAATGTCTGTGAAAAAAAAGTATAAAATAACTCATTTAAAATTATAGGTGAACTTGAATAAGGAGAACAAAAAATAAAAGATAACGGAAAGAGACATTAATTGTAGTGTAAAAATCTGGAAGATGCACATCTAAAATATCGTTCAATTTTTTCTTCTTCTGATACGGTCTTTCTCTTAGTATGTTGTCTTAGTAAGAATTGTCTTTCGCTAATAATAAGGTAGACTTTGTTTCCAATTTTCTCTCCAATAAATACTTGAAATAAATAGAAGAAAAAAAAATGAAACAACAAAAGAAATGACTGAGATAAAACGCAAAAAATAGGTGGTCCAGGAAAAAAGACAAAAAGAAAAAAAGAAAAATGTGATTCTCGCTTTATTTTTTCGTTTTCTGTTTGTTTCTTTCTTTCTTTCCTCCCATCAATTTCATCTAATCGTCCTCTTAATTTTCTGTAAAATTCCTGAAATTATCTTCTCTCACTTGTCAATTCTTCTTACCTCTATATAAGTTTAAAAAGGCTTCAACCTTTGCCACTCATGTAACATTAACTGTCGCAAAAGATACGTTCTACTATGGAAGCAAGAAAACAGATGTTTAACACTGAAATAAGACAAGAGTAAAAAAGATTAAGAATAACTGTGTAAGATATTTTTTATTACAAATATAGAAATGTAACTTTACGGTAAAAAATGAATTTTCTTGTTGTTGATAAGAAAAACAACTATAACTTAAATTATTTTTTTGTACCAAAAAAACTAATAAAATCTATCAAGACTAAAAATAATAATATAAGTACATCAAGATGTTAAACTTTACTACAAGTTCCATGAATTTAACGAAAAACGGTTTCACTAAATATGCACAAATACAAACATTTTGTAAGCACAACTTTGACAGAGAAAAGCGACAGATTTAATATATAATTACCAATGAATTTTGGTTCTTTGTAGGTGCCACACCCTCTCCATCCCTTCTCCATAAGCTTAATTTGCTCCAAAACAGTCCATGCAATATTATCTTTAAATCAGATATACAAATAAGCTTAAACCATTTTTCACAAAAAATGAAAAAATCAATATCGATTTTGACACAAAATTGTTACCAGTAAATTTTCTCTCTTTTTACATTTATAAAAAGACAACAACATTTCATGCTATGTTGTATATGCTCTCAAAAACATAATAACAAATCTAAAACACAAAATCTATCAATAATTAAGATAGTAGAAAAGAAAAGATAAATCGCATATTAAGAATGCTGAAATTTTTTAAAGAAATTACGAAAGACATAGAAGGAAGAAAGGAGATTATAGGAAAAGAATTACTTGTTGCAAGATGAATATATGCTAGACTGCTCGTTATCATTTACTACATGTCATTATTACCTTCACTAATTATCCATTTCGTGGGTAACTGCTGCCCATACTATGACTCATTCATTTTTTTCCCCATTTATTTACTATAATTCTTTATTATTTATTGTCTTTACATGGACTTTAAATATAGGCAATGAGGAAAATGATAGAAAAATTGTCAAAAATAGGAGAAAAAAGATAAATACTAATGGAGGCCATACAGAGGTGCCACATCACCTTGTCTATGCCTAGCTTTATATTATATATAGATTTCAACATACATCTGATACGTGTTCCTACTTAAACCCTCCATTTAACAACATTTTTTCTTCATACCATTAACTAAAACTATTCTCTTTTCCTCCTCTCTCTCTCCACATAGAATTCATTTTTCTGCAAGAGTACCAACCATGGGTGGTTGCAAGACTGAGAAGGTATGTTCTTGATTCTTCCATATACAACTCTCTGGTCTAATTCGTGAGAAAATACTAAATATTTGAAAAAGATTTCAATAGAGATATCATAAATAGATGACGGTTGATAAAGAATTGTGTTGATGAATATACCGATAAATTACAGTTGAAAAATAAAATGAAAAATGAAGAACAAAGTAAATAAATATTCTTCAGGCTGAGGCGCGGATATCTTGCTCTTTTTAAGGAGATTTAAGCCCACTACAGCATAATCTTCACCGGTTCAGCAGTACAACTCTGACTTGTCCTCTCCAGGATACAACAACTCGTCAACGTCGTGTGACTCAAACAATTCCGGACTAATTGAAGAGTCCAAAGACACCTTCCTTCAATATAAAATTACTCTTTGTTGTTCTCACTTTTTCAAAAACTCTCCAATATTTTTCTTTCACCAAAAGCTAAGGATGATTTCTATTTATAGGTTAGAAGTTCATCCTTGGAGTGAATTAGATGAGTAGTAGGATAATAATATGAGTAAATATTGAGAGAATTATTACTTAGGGGTTACATGAGTTACCAGAAGAATGTGGGTAAGTTAATTATGATAATGGAGAGAAAAGTTACAAAGCAATTTTGGCCACATTCATCCAAATATGGACGTGGGAAACGAACTGCACAACCAGGAATCTTGACAGCATCACTTTAATATAATTATTTGTAATATTAAAATGCTAATAACCCAACAAATTGCATATATGATTGATCATATAGTCGTGCCTGCATGTTTCTTAAGTTCTTAACTTCTCATACAATTTTTTCTTCTCCTATGTCTTTTCACTTACACACAAAAAACTAGATCATCCTTGCATAATATTGTTGAGGAAATCTTTCTATAAGAGCTTTGATTCATTATGGTGTGCTTATAGTTATTAAGAACTTCTCATACAATTTTTTCTTCTCCTATGTCTTTTCACTTACACACAAAAAACTAGATCATCCTTGCATAATATTGTTGAGGAAATCTTTCTATAAGAGCTTTGATTCATTATGGTGTGCTTATAGTTATTTGATCAGTACTAATTAATAACCTTACTTTATTTTAATTTATTGTTTAATATAACAGACCACCATTATGGTGCTCAAGCTCAAGGTTGATCTTCAATGTTCCAGCAGCTACAAGAAGGTTAAAAAAATTCTCTGTAAATTCCCTCGTAAGTCTTTATTTCATGAAGGAAAGTACAAGATCAAGAATTCTATTCAATGTTTTAAAAGGCGAGGGCGTAAGGCGGGGCGTTTTACGTACGCACTCTCGGTGAGGCATAAGCCCGAGGCACGGGGCGTAAGCCCCATGGGGTTTTAATTTTTAGTATTTTATAAAATTATATAATTATAATAAATACTTTTAAATAGGTGAAATAAAAAAAATTGAAGAAAGCTATAAATAAGTGATATATATATATATATATATATAAAAAAAAATATAAAAATAGATTGTTCTAATTAGTTTTTTTTTTTTTGGGTGGATATATGTATGTATATATATATATATATATGCTCCACCCTCACAAAAAAACTAATTAGAACAATCTATTATACGCTACTTACAAAATGTTGATCGCTCGTTACTTTTTTGAGATAGTAGAAGACAAGATAAATAATAGGAAAAGAATATATATTAGGCATTCTATAATAAAAAAAGGTCTTGACTTTTAAATTTAATGCTTCAGTTCCTTTTTAAAACATTTGAGTAATTACATGTTGACTTTTGAGAATTTGGGCATTATATTAAGGACTTATTTAACAAATTTCGTTTTAGTTTGAAGAAGTTGTTTGGGCTTACGCCCCAACAAAAAAAAAGCTCGCCCAAACGCCTCCTGGGTGTACGTGACCCAAATTCCGGGCGTACGCCTTTGGGGACTTTCGCCCCAACCCATCGCCCCGGGGCATTTTTGGTACGCCCCGCCCCAGGGCTAGCCCCGGGGCTCGCCCCGAAAACGCCTTTTAAAACACTGATTCTATTATTATGGAGAAGAATTAATTTGATTTTTTTTCTTTTTTTGTGATGTAAAATTTTTTTGGACAAGAGAAATTAGAGACCAGGTATATGATGAGAAGGCAAATACAGTCACAATCACTGTGGTATGTTGCAATCCCGAGAAAATTCGTGACAAATTGTGTTGTAAGGGATGTGGAGTGTTTATTAGCATTGAAATCATAGTACCTAAATCGCGAACACCACCGTCAACACCACCGTCAACACCACCGCCATCACCACCACCACCACTTCAACTCACTCTTAATTTGCCATTAGTGCTAATGCCAATTCAAGTGTACCCACCACCGCCACCAGGATGCCGTTGTGGGCAATGCGACCCACCACTGCAACCAGGATGTCGTTGTGGGCAATGCGACCCACCACCGCCACCAGGATGTTGTTGTGGGCAATGCGACCCACCACTGCCACCAGGATGTCATTGTGGGCGATGCGACCCACCACCGCCACCAGGATGTCGTTGTGGGCAATGCGGCGGAAGGGGCTGTTGTGTGAGCAGATGTGATTGGTACTAATACCACAGGATGCTCAATTATGTAAGGTGGCCCAATGGCAGCTAGATTATTATGGGTCATTATCTAGGCTTATCAATGCATCTTCTGATTGGGGTCTCTTAATGTGGTTGTCTTTTTCTTTACCGATTGTCATAGATGAAAATCAATGTATTGTAGTTTTTTTTCTTCTTTGCTTTTTCTTTTGTCAAATAGAATAAAAGTCGTTAACAATATTGTTGGTAAAGCTTTGATTAATAAATGCCATTTTTCAACATTACTAGAGGTCTAATTTCTCAAAATTTTTGACAAGTTCGATTGAAAATCCTTCTAGTTCCAATTTGTGCATCACTCAATTAGAATACTTAAGTCTCCGGATAATAAAAGTGTTATTTTTGTTGGAGCAAACAAAATAGGGAAACTTACATAAATGACTACATTTTAGGGGTTGTTTTTTAGGCATAGCTACACTTTAGCTTATTACATTTCGTAGCTACAGTATTCGCGCGCTACAGTAGATTGTATTCAAAATTCGGCTGTGTCAGATTTTGATGTATTCAAATTAAATTTCACTGTATTCAAATCAAATTCCAATGTATTCAAGTTAGATGTATTCAACTAAGTTTAATCCAAGTCAAATGTATTAAACTCAACTGTATTCATTTGTAGCTACTTTTACACTATATTCACTTTATTATATTTAAAATTAGTTGTATACAAAAAAATATCCTTCAAAATACAATAAACAAAAATACACCCCAAACACATTTTTGCACTAAAAATTAATGAATACACTCAAATACGAAATACAAGAAATAAAATACACCTAAAAACACTACATCGTATGCTAAAAAATTAATGAATACACTGCATTGTATGCTAAAAAATTAATGAATACACTCATAAAAGAAACACTATTTTTCAAATCCGGCACCGGAAAATGACCAGATCTGGTAATACCGGCGGCGAGAAAACACCGACCATGCTTGCTGAAAACGACAAAACAACCAAAAAATTAAAAAAATCACCGCCACTTTCACTTCCATCACCGCCGGATAGATTTGAGCCATAACAACACCATTACACTGCAATCTGAGAAATACTCAGAGATCTGAACTTAATTTCTATGAAGAATACGAGCAACAAGACAAAGAAGACGAAGAAGAAGTAGGGAACGAAGAGTCCTGTCCATACGGTGGGGAGAGAGAGAGAGAGAAGGGTCAAAAACTCTACTAAAAACTCTTCTGGATTTTGCAAAGGAGATCAGAGAAGAGAAAGAGAGGAAAACGTGTGGGGACGTAGGGAAATACGCTTTATTCTAAAGAAAGCCAACTAAGAATTGTCCTTTCAATCCAATACTTTTAGAGAGAGAGAAAGATGCTGAGAACTAAGCAGATGGATAATGAGGGAAGGAGGGAAGGGAGAGAGAAGGGTGGGAGGAGAGAGGAGTCCGGAACCAAAATGCCTCCCAAAAAACCACTTTGAATCAAAATACCCCAACAAAAAAAAATGTTACAAAACTACCTTTAGCGCAGTAATTTACTGCGCTAAAGCGACCACGGAGACGGAGCGGGTCGCTTTAACGCAGATATTCTTGCGTTATAGAAGCTGTTAAAAAAAAATTGGCCAACTTTATTTTTTGCAACACTTAGTGTTTTTTTCCATACTTTGACCAATGATTAGTCGTGTGTCAAAACTCCGAAACGTCAATATTTTATATAGAACCTGATATTTTCTTTTACGTATAATAATGTAGGCTCAATACATCAAGGATACGTAAACGTTCGGATCGTCATTTTAGGGGTTATTGAAGACTTGTTGTCATTAGCTTAAGGTTTTTTATTTTTAGGATTTAGATTTATTGAAAATAAAGCCGTTGCCAAAAGGTTTTTAACTGCTTTAGCGCAGTATTTTATTGCGCTAAAGAATATTTTTTTTTTGTTTGTATAGCGCAGTAAAACAGCGAGCACTAAAAAAAAAAATTGGCAATTTTTTTTTTTTGCAACACTTAGCGTGTTTTTTCATACTTTGACCAACGATTAGTCGTGTGTCAAGACTCCGAAACGTCAATATTTTATATACAACCTGATATTTTTTTCTGCGTACAATAATGTAGGCTCAATACATCAAGGATACGTAAACGTTCGGATCGTCATTTTAGGGGTTGAAAAGGTGCTCGAAGTAAGTTTTATTTGTAAACTTTAGTTTAAGTGTTCTATATACATAGACGTCCATTTTTGTTTGAAGCACTTGTTGTCGTTAGGCTTAAGGTTTTTTATTTTTAGGTTTAGATTTATTGAAAATAAAGTTGCCAAAAAGGTTTTTTGAATCGCTCGCTAAAGAATTTTTTTTGTTTGTTTGTATAGCGCAGTAAAATAGCGAGCACTAAAAAAAAAAAAAATTGGCAATTTTTTTTTTTTTTTGCAACACTTAGTGTGTTTTTTCATACTTTGACCAACGATTAGTCGTGTGCAAGACTCCGAAACGTCAATATTTTATATAGAACCTGATATTTTTTTCTGTGTACAATAATATAGGCTCAATACATACATTCGGATCGTCATTTTAGGGGTTGAAAAGGTGCCCGAAGTAAGTTTTGTTTGAAAAAACTTAGTGTTTGACTGTAAGGTTATTTTAGTCAACTTTATATGTCGAGAAAATTAGTCAGCTTTATTTTCAAAAATTGAAACCGCAGAAGTGAAATTGACATTCACAGCTACATTACCCTCGGATTTTTACGTTGAAATCTATTGCGTATCATCATCTTATAAGTAAATAAAAACTGAAAATTTCAGGCCAATTTGGGGGAAAATTGAAATTGAATGGGATAAAAGGTGTTTTTTTAAAAATCGGCGGTTTGTCCGCATAGATCTCGAAAAAATACACAAGTTCACAATAAAAAAAACGCGTAAAACGGACATCCGAGCGCAAAGTTATGATCATATAAAGTTTGACCACTTTACAACTAGTTTTTCTCCCTATATTTTTTAGAATTATATTTATATTCAAAATAAAGTTATGTCTTGATTAAAAAATAACACGCTTAAATCAAAACCTTAAAAAATAAAACACTTAAACCTTAAACAAAACTTACTTCGGGTACCTTTTCAACCCCTAAAATGACGATCCGAATGTTTACGTATCCTTGAGCCTACATTATAGTATGCAAAAAAAAAATCAGGTTCTATATAAAATATTGACATTTCGGAGTCTTGACACACGACTAATCGTTGGTCAAAGTATGGAAAAAACACTAAGCGCTACAAAGAAAAGATTTATTAAAATAAAATGTTGCGATCTTTTTATGGAAAAAAACACTAAGTTCCTTAAGTGTGTTATTTTTTAATGAATAACTTTCTTTCGAATATATTGCAAAAAAAAAAATCGCGTAAATCGGACGTCCGAGCGCAAAAAATCGCGTATATTCGAAATAAAGTTACGCTTTAAAAAATAACACACTTAAATCTAAACCCTAAAAATAAAAAACTTTAAGCTAATGACAACAAGTCTTCAAACAAAAATGGATGTCTATGTATATAGAGCACTTAAACCTTAGTTTACAAACAAAACTTACTTCGGACACCTTTTCAACCCCTAAAATGACGATCCGAATGTTTACGTATCCTTGATGTATTGAGCCTACATTATTGTACGTTTAAAAAATATTAGGTTCTATATAAAATATTGACGTTTCGGAGTCTTGACACACGACTAATCATTGGTCAAAGTATGAAAAAAAACACTAAGTGTTCCAAAAAATAAAGTTGGCCAATTTTTTTTTTTTTTTTGGTATTGTTTCTATAATGCAGTATTTCTTGCGTTATAGATTTTTTTTTTTTTTAACAGCTTCTATAAAGCAGTAAAATACTGCGCTAAAGCAGTTAACGGCTCCGGCTCCGTCTCCGTGAACTGCTTTAATTTACTGCGCTAAAGGTAGTTTTGTATATTTTTTTTTGTTGGGGTATTTTGGTTCAAAGTGATTTTTTTGGGGGCATTTTGGTTACGGACTCGAGGAGAGAGAAAAATGTGGATACAGAGGTTGCTTTTGTATGTTTTAGTTATGGAGTGGGGTTGCTTTTGTATGTTTTAGTTATGAAGTGTAATTGATATACACCTTTTAGCTATGAGACGTAAATAAATTAAAGTATAGCTACTAGATAAAAATAAAATCTAATGTTAGCTACACCATGTAGATTTTCCAACAAAATATTGTACTAATTAAGCCCAGCTGTTCTAGAATTAGAGTAAGTCTTCAATTATTTTGAAGAAATTTAAAACAATTATAATTACAATTTTGTGAGTAAACTTGTGGTTTGGTGCTTCATGCCTTTGCGCTTTGTCTATCTAATCAAGCCAGTTAAGAAGTTAATCATTCCTGAAACTATAACAACTGGAAATGCATTACAGATTGCAGTTCGTAAAGAATGTTGAAAATTTCACACCCTATCATATGCAAGAGAGTTGGCAGTGATAGTAAAGGAACTAAATTTGTCGAGAAAAAATGAGGAATGCGCATTTGCTTGAAATAGTTTCCAAATTACTGTTTTGCAAAAAACATACATGAATATATTGGTAGAGACAACCTCGATGTAGTTCATCTTAGGAATAAAATAGGTGTAATCACGTTCTACCTAGTTTTTCAAGAACTTTATTAGTAGTACATGAGACTTCTTAGTAGGGGTGAACTTGGACCTGGTTGGTTCGGATTTTTCAAATACCAAACCAAATCAATTGCGTCGGGTTTTTAAATTTATAAACCAAACCAAACCAATAAAATTTGGATTGGTTTTTCTGATTTTTCCGAAAAAGTCTTCATACAAAATGTATGACTTTTGCTTCAAATATTTCTTTAGTTCTAGTAAGATACAACTATATAACTAAGGTGTTTCTTAAGAAAATAGCACAAAATGTGAGATGGGTGATGACATCGTATTAAAATATTCAACAAAAAAGATAATAAAATCGGTTAAATTAAGTATTGCTAATTAATAAGTCATAAAGAAAATGACTTTAACCTAAATACTAAGTTATGCTAAAATAAGTACGGCTTATTAATTACATGACAAAGAAAAAAATTAAGCTATGTATTTTTACACTCTAAGCAAATTATGCAAAACTAAAGAATAGATATCCAACATTATTGTCATTCCTAGTGTTAGAATTGAATTTCTTTTGTTAGCATTAGTGTTGAGTTGGTTTTGATTTGGACTTTATTTGAGTTACTAGCATTCCTGGGATATAAAACTTATTGACATTCCAAATTCTAAGTTGAAGCTTAAAATAATATGATAAAAGACAAAAAAAAAAATGAAAATTTTTAAGAAATATTTACAAATTACATTACAAATAAATATTTTTATGTATAAAATATTTTAAAAATCAAATACACGTAATTTCAGGTCAGTTTGGTTCGGTCTGACTTTTTTAGCTAAACCAAACCAATTATGGTCATTTTTTTTTTCAACAACAAACTAAGTCAAACCAAACTACTAGTCGAGTTTTTTCTCAATTTATCGATTTGGTACAGTTTGTCGGTTGGCTTTGTACACCCCTACTTCTTAGGATGAACAATTTCTCACCTACTTATAAATGAACCTTAGGACTCTTTTTCTTTTTCTTTACTTATGAATGAATACATACTCCAAAAGTTTAGGGGTAAATTGTTCAAAATCCTAAACTTTGAAGGGGCTATATGTACATCATCCTCTTGACCTCTTTTCCATTTCTCTTCAGAGTTGATAAGGCGGCACTGAAAATGGCTTCTACTCCAAGCTCTACCCTATCTCCTCTTTATGAAAAATCCAACTTCTTTTGCAAATTCACTTTCCCTCAAACTTCACTCCAAATCCAAATTCCCCCCAAGTTTCACTTCAAGAACAACCCCCAAAAAAAAACATTTCTTCTACAAAAGCAAGCTGTCAACCCTGTTACCAAGCAGCTTGAATCGAAACGAAAATCTTATGATTTTGGTATCTTCAT
>NC_081347.1:369214-392918 GCF_029784015.1 Lycium ferocissimum
ATATACAGAGATCCTTTTTTGATGACTCCCCCAAAAATTTAAATGGAGTGCGAATACCCCGCCAATTTCCGGTATCCTCCAAAAGGGGCACCCCAATTCCCTTACCTACCGTATGATCATAAAAGAAAAATGCGCCATTTAAAAAAATTTAAGGTATGAAGGAACCCGTAAACATAACATAAATAAGAGAAAACGAAATCATGGAAAGAAAATTTAGAGAAAACCCCCAAATTTCAAGGGAAACCGGGGGCACCAAATCAGGCATAAATGAAAAGCCTGTAAAATCTTTCCCTCCCCGCAGGCATATATCATATCATATAACAATAATAAATCCCTCTCAAGTAGCACATCATCATAACATCATCGCCCAATCGATCGCTGGCAATGCACAACCACGCCCGCCCGCCGCCTACAACACGCCTTTAAAGAAAAAAAAAATATATCTAGGGCGCACGCCTACGTGCACCCGGGGCCGCCTACAACACGCTTAAAGAAAGAAACACGTTCAGGTGCACATATAAGCAGCCAATTGCGTCACGACCCAACCCCGTGGGCCGTGACCGGTGTCCTACTCGACACCCATACGCACCGCTTAATAGATCCGACACGCATAAATCCATACAAACCTATGCCGACGCTAAACATACGATATATACATATACATACTTAACTGCATTTAAGCCGTCGAGGCTACTCATAACCCGACAAACCGCAAACTCACACATACGTACCGAACCAAAGGACAACCCACACCTCACGTATATGTCTGCACCCCAACATACGTATCACGACCAAAGATCGATGGCCCGCCGTACCCAAATAGTCATATATATATATACGAACATACGAACAACAATACATACCAAAAATATCAGCTCTCCGGATCAAAGGAGCTCCTCAATGTGGATCAAGTCCGATACCATGATCGGGATCACGTCGTGCGTCCGTACCGACGTAAATACGCCCCCTATATGCGGGGTCGACGGACAGGTAATTTAGGTATGTAAAGTAATATAACACACATAATTATGATGGGATAATCGTATGTAAAATCGTAACGTACGTAAATACCAAAACAACAAGTGACAGACCGAAACGTAGTTAATTCCGACTACCGTACATACGGACTTAATCACACGCAAGTCTTTTTTTACGAAAACTTTTAAAGTAAACATAGGAAAGGCACGTAGTAATACGTAAGGGCCGGAATCATACCATTTATAGTTTTAAATTTTTTTGAAAAAATCCAATTCCGTTTTTAAATATGTATGAGTCGTAATTAAAACCGTAAAAATAAAAATCAAGGGCGTACGTAGTCATAATCACATACGAGAATATTTTATTTTTTTTTCAAAAACCATGTATCCCCCCCCTTTTTTAATGGAGGGCGCACGAACCCGTGAAAGAGGACGGGGGAAAATTTTTGATAAAACCATATCCCCCCGCCGCCACCCCCGAAATCACAAAATTTGTTTATAAAAAGGTCAACACCATATCAAATAGAGATCCCCCCGCACAATCCGGGGGGAGCCAGGAACAATGAAGAGGTGCAAATCCGAACTGGCCCCGGGCGCAGGAAGGGAAACCCTTTTAGGCACCCAACCCCCGGAAAAATGCAAAACCCATATACAAAAACCCCCGTATAGACCGAATAAACCGAAATAGTCCAAACAGCAGATCGTAATAACGTATTATATCGTATGCAGTGTCCAAACGTTCCGTATGTCGCACAATGTCAAGGTACGTATAGATAGTCATAATGCTCATTAGTTTATGACAACATAATTAAGGAGCTACTATGAAGAACGGATTGCAATAGACCAACCGAGTCATATAATGTATCGTATATCATAGGCCCACCTCGACCCACTTAATAAAGTACATAAATTATAGATAATACACCTTACAGAACCGTCCATAATCATTTTAGAACGTTTCGACTCCATTTATGGAGGTTACATACTTATAGGTCAATTTTTAGGTTAAAAAGGGTTCGCTTCATCGACTGATTTTTGGCTTAAATTCAATCTTGGATTACGAGAAGCGAAATGTCATCGAGCTCGCCGTCAAGCCCGTCGACTCGTAACATGCCAAAGAAAGATAGGGAAGGCTTTTACATACCGGATTTCGCCTACGCTCCCAATCTCAATTTCCGTTGGCCCAAAAATCAGCAAATGGTCATTCTTACCACCATTATATTCACAAACTAATATTTCAATCTTAGGTCATACTGTCACCGAAATTCGCAGCACTTCCCCCATAATTGACGATCCCCGAGACTCGCCCCCGCCTTAATACCTAATAACAAACCGACAACAACACCAACAAACACAACAACACAATATGGCCTCGTTTGGTCATTTTTCAACATAATGTCATAACTTCCATTTTCAACTTCATATTTTCCAAATTCAATCTCAACATACTAACCAAACTCATTATAGTCCGTTTAAACATATCATAACGTTTCTACCACACATATACAAGATATACATAAAGTATACAAAACATGTAAACTTTCCACCAAAAACCACAATTTATTCAATTCATCCAATTCAAAACATAATAACATATAAACTCATTTCATAATTCAAGAGCATAAAATCTTACCTTTTTCCAATTCTTCCACTTCACAAATCAAGCACTCCCTTTATTTGAAACTTATGCCAACTTGTAGAGGATCTCAAGCTTGCTACTAATTCAAGAAGAGTCAATTTTTTTGCATCAAGAATCAAGCTCCAAAATTTTTTTCTTTCTTTTTCTCTTTTTCTTTTCTCTCACCCGAACCTTCTTCTTTTTTTTTTCTTCTTGATTGCTCTTTGTTTTTCTTGAACTTTCTTGAATTTATCCTCTTTAATTACATATTTATCACATGCAAATTTAATTAATTTGCATGGACTCTGCCTTAAAGGTTATTGGGGCCTAAATATTGGGCCTCAATCTCTTAATTCTTTTCTTGGCCCAATTCTTCATAATTCATGTCTTAAAATTTCCGAAACAAATTTCCAAATTTCAATTTTGCCCTTAGGCCCTCTCCGGTGTTTTCGCATTCAAGCCTCCATAACTGCGACACACTTGCTAAGAAAATTCAAATATGACCTCCTTTCACATAAATCACAATTATTTCAAATTTTTCAATTATGCGAAAAGGCGGGATATAACACTACCCGGCCGACTATAGCGCGGCTCGGTAATGAAAATAAATACATATATATAAGTGCAATGCAAGACTGACCTCAGAAGAGATATCATAGAAAGAGTCGAAGTGACCTATCGTCGTTACCCTCCGAATATCGTTATTGTTGCTACGTACTTTAGCTTTCAATCAAGAAGACCACAAATGTAAAGGATATGAAATATACTTGATACGGATTACACATGAGGTAAAGATCAACTCAAATGAATGGAAATACAACTACCTCAACTTTGACGTGAAGAGTACTATAATGAACATCATTCTTCATTTGACAAACAATAGATACGAATCATGGGAAAGTATTCCAATATAAGCTATTCATAAGAAGAGATGATCTTAACTATTTCGAAATGTGGTTGATACAAGTTAACGGAAGGTCGTTCAATCGTTAACCAAAAGAGATGTGGAACCATAGAAAGTACTCTGACACAAGTCATATATGAAGTAGAGATTAGCTCGATCATTATTGAACGTGGTCGACACAAGTTAACAGAAATAACGTTTCAATGAAAGCTCATTTGAATTCTAGTCATGCCAAGAAGAGAAGAGAAATCCCTACATACCTCATCGATGGAGTTATATATGTTTCCCGAGTCCTCGAACGCCTTACGAACGATTTCCTACATAATACGGACTATTCAAGATCAAAACCAAGGTCATAGCTTATAGAAATCTTCATTTAGACATTTAATCGAGCAACTCATGGGCATGAATTTATAGGCCCTTTTGTAGCGAAATTTTCCCATAAAACGCTACCAAATTCTACTTTTCTACTTCTCCTCTTCAATATGATCCCATCCATATCACCATAACCCCAAACAACACAACAAAACCATATAAAACAGCCCAACAAATAAGTTAGGTTCATGAAAGTTTCATAAGAATATAGAAGAGCTTCTTCTATGGGGGTTTTCACCAATTTCTATGATCAATTACTTGTAGAAGTTCAAAGAGATCAAAAGGAAGTTAAAATATACCTTAGATCATGAAAATCACTTCAAACCCCAAGTTACTTCAAAGCAAGGTTTTCCTCCGAAAGGTGAAATAGTGAAGAAATCACAATTTCGAAGTTGCCATGTTGTTCTTCATGTTAAAGTTGATATATTTACTCTTGGTTTGGATTGAGAATTGATGGAGGATTAATTGGAGAGGGTTTGAGGGTTTTCTAGGTTGGGGATGGTGAGAAAATGGAAGAAAAATTCGTGCAAGGGCCTATATATACTTGGGCAATTTAAAGCAAGAAATCGTTCCGTGACGCTTATTTCCCGGACGGAAACACGAATATCTCTCTACTCCGATGTTGTATCGACGAATGGTAAAATGCTCTGGAAACTAGACTCGTAGACCTTCGATTTGGTAGGTGGATCACCCCGTAACTCCAAGTCGATTGAGAGAAAATCTCCGAGACATCTGACCCAAATTTCAGTGAAATTTACAAACTTAACTTGTGACTCCCTTTGTCGACTTTTGTATTACAACTCGTTTGACTTCCAAACTTAACAAACGACCATTATACGATTAAAAAATTCATATTATTATTTTCTTAGCATGTGAAGAACTCCTAATCTTACCCAAAAGTACAAGTTATCATATTCCCAACTTGCGACTTTTGACGAAACTCATGTTTCTTTGATTCATTCACCCTCCAAATCTTCTGCCACTTACTAATATTATTTACAGACTCTTGTAACCATTTTTATTAATAAAATCAATCCCTTTTATCCTCAACAAAATTTCTTTTTGAACTTACGTCGACTAATTCATGATGCGACTTTAACATGCAAAAATCCGTTGTGTAACAGCTAGCAGGTTGGATTGGTATTCCAACTTCACTAGTAGAACCTATATCGACATCCCTGGACTTCCATTCCTGCCTATAAGTCATCTTTTTCCTTTGTTGTGTTGGTGCTGCTTTTGGTTGTTTAGTTGGCTGTTGAGCTGCCTGTTCCGGAGGTTAGCACCTATGCCCCAACTGTAAGCAAACACCATAGTAGAGAGGTTTCCATTCATACACAATAAGCTGCTCAAACTGCCTTCCATTAGGCTCCTTCATCTTCACTTTGGTTGGCAAAGGTCGAGTGATGTCCATTTCAACCAAAATTCTAGCATACGATATTCTGTCTATTTTGGAAGTACAATCATCTCCGTAAATAGGCACTCCCAGGCTGCTCCCAATTCTACTTAGTGATTCATTCTCCCAGCAGCTCAATGGTAGGTTGGGTAACTTAATCCATAGTGGAATTGTTTTCAGTATTTCCTCATGGAAGTTGAAATCAGCAGCCCAAGCCTTAACAATAACAGGTTTGCTATTAAGCGTGTAAGGTCCAGAATGCATTACTTCATCCCTCTCGATATTGCTATTAAGTCTAATCACAAAGAAGCCATCATTATGCTAAATGACCTTAGGCTTGGATACAAATTCCATTGCCCTGCTATGAATCGTTCAACAAAGACCAATGCTTGGGGCATCACCAACCACATACAAAATCACTGTCGACTTCCATTTCTCAGCCCCTTTTTCAATTTCAGATTGTTGGAGTTCCACTATCTTTTCCCAATTTTCAATAATCGGAGCTATAAATGTGAGTGTCATACCTCTCGCCGCAAATTTATTTCCAGCCACTAGGTTTGCCCATGTTTTCGACCCATCTCCTTGCGTTGGCAACTCCGTCACCTCCGGAATAGTCACACATATCTGTGGTGTGCTTTTCGCCTCTACCATCTTGTTCGCCTGTTCAATCGGACCTGGGTTCTTATTTCCAGCATTTGGAGTGACGCCCACACTTTTCGGCGGTGTTGTTGGTACCAGTGGACTGGTGGTCTGAGATGAGCTCGCACCCCTACTCAGATCTGCTACAAACCCTTAACCCGTTTTTCCATTCTTACCCTCCACTGCTAAGAATTCCGAGAGCGGTTGCTTCGCTGCCTCCTTGCGTGGCCGTCCCCTCCCCATTTCCGGCAAGGCGTAAGTTAGCAATTCACGCTACAGTACGCCGAGAGAGAGAGAAGTTATTTTTAAAAGGTTAAAATAATTTGTTAAAATAACTTTTCTGTTATTGGAGTAAAGCTAAGATTCGTAGGTCTCCTTACAAGCACAAATTTATTTTATTCGAAAAGATACTCTGGAGTTCAATCGTTTTTGTGTTTGTCGAGGTTATTTGATAATTATTTTTGTTAGTATTAGAAAAATAATTTGTGTTTGATCATTTTTTTTAAAAAAGAGTGCTTTGGTTTCCCCAACGCTTCACCAAGTAAGGCATAAGTCAATTTGCAAGTTAATCAAAAGTAAAAATTTAAAAAGAGTGCATTAGACAAAAATATTCAAGTGATAAGCTAATATAAAGTCACATTGACAATATATTAGTATTAAGTAGTGGAAAGATAATAAAAACAATGGGCAACAAAAAATTATTGGATGACTTTACAGCATATTTACTCTCTCTCACACACACACCCCTTAGGACTCTAATGATATATAAATTGTGGTAAGATATTCTTCTCAGCTATTAAGGTAGATTTTATAACGAATTTATAAATGGACATACAATGCTCTATTTGTGTATTATATTTGTGTCGTTTCAGCAATTTTTGGACAGCTTCAGCTGTAAAGAAACAAGGTGTTAAACCTGTACTTGAAGATACTCTCACATTAGTTTGAGTCTCATGTATATCTTTATCAACTTTTTTGTTTTAATTACTTTTTGTTTTTCATATATCTTAAATATTTAATGTAAAATCATGCATTCTGGAATATATCACCTTTTACACAACAATTTTATCAAGTTAATACTTTTTTTGTGTGTGTTTCATGTACAATATCAAGCGCAAGAACTGGCAGGTAAATTTTTTCAAAAATTAAAATATATACACACGCTACATAAAATCAGCTTTGAGATTAAGTGCTCGGCAATTTCAGGACTATGTTTATTATGAATAACAATAGCATATACTTTAATTGAAATATAAAGATTTTAAATTTGAAGTGCAGACAAAAATAATAATTTGGAAGTATATGACTTTTAAGTTTTACCTCTAAATTATAGGATTTAGGATAATATCTCCACTCCACTTAGTTCATTATGAAAATACATAAACACTCAAAAATAAATAATGCAAATAATTAAGATTAAAACTCAAAATTGTGCATTAAAAATAAAAGAGAGAATTTAAGTTTAAAAATAGCTACATATACATTAAGCTATAAAAGGTTTTTTTTTTTAAAAAAAATAGCAGCAAGGGATTAGGGGGTTATCACCGATGGAACAAGAGGGCAAAAAATAAAGTTAATAATTGTGTTGCCTGTGCTGAGGATGCCTAAAAGTTAAATTACAATATATATTTAACTTTATATTTAACTTTCTTTTAATGTAAAAAAAAAAAAAGTGATAGCTTTTACGATAATCCATAAAATTAACATACACATATAAAAGCCTATATCACATTTGAAATGTTAAAATTTTAATTTAAGCAAATCAAATTTAAAGTGTTCTCTCTTAAATTATCCCAATATTAAAAGGAGAATATCTAATTAAGATATTAAGTGACGAGCTACTAAAAGAAGGCGACATAATAATTTATTATAATGTTTTTTTTTTCTTTTTGGTAACTAAATTTTATTAATCACCAAAGAGAAAGCATTACAATTTTGACAATACTAATAGGCAATATTGTAAAATCGAGTTCATTTTCTATTGTTTTGATAAAATATTTAAACTTAAGTATGTTTTCTTGGAAATTTGAACTGAAATATTATGTTAAAGTTGAATTAGAAGATAAAAACTATGTTCTCATGACTTAACAAAGATAAATATAGAAGTCAACTACTTAGAAAATATTTTTTTAATATCATAACTTTTTTAAAATATGTTAATGGGATATGATACGGATTTTTTTTTTGTTTCACATCAAAATGTTTAAAGTAATTGCAATCGTGATATGATATTAAGTGTTAATTTATATTTTCAGTATACATTTTTTATTTAAGTATACATCATTGATGACGTCAAATTCAGTATATTCATAGTTATATTTAGTATTCACAAATTTCATAATTTTAAATATGTCAATGTGATGACAAAAAATTTATTATATCAAATAAATAAGATTATAAATTTTTACTATTAATTTCCTTTGTAATCGATCTGCGCAGTACGAATAATAGTAAATAAAAAGGGACAAAACACAACAAGACAAAAAGCTGACAGTCGCATGATGACGTCGTCATCATGACGTCAGCCCCTATAAACCAAATGGTCCATTTCTACGTGGACAATTCTGCTTTTGGGGTGGTCTTCAACTTTTGGCACTCAAATTGGTGGTCTTTAATTTTTGGTCTTTGCCAAAAATTAATGGATTTCGGATTTAAACTCTCAATCAATTAAAAATTTAAAAAAAATTTGCATGACAGAGTTTGAATTTCGCTCTGCCTGGATCCAGCAGACTTTTAGTTATACTTAACTAAAAGTCTGTCGGAAAAAGATTTTTATGGGAGCGACAATTTTTTTTTTTAATTTTTCAAGACAAACTTTTAGTATTCCTGCGAAAAGTTATTTTATGGGACATACTTTAGTTATCGCAGCTTAAATAAAAGTGTGCAGTATAAGATATAAAGCAAAAGTATCTTCCATTAAAGACTTTAACTTTTCCTTAAGGCAAAAGTTTGCGCTTATAAGGCGAAGTGTATACCTTAAAAAAGTTGCATTTATGGGGGATATTTTGGTTATGCCTAACTAAAAGTCATTCCATAAGGCATAACTAAATCCATGCCTTATGGAAAGTTCTGCACAAAAGCATCTTTTGTTAAAACTAATGATGCATTACCTTTGACTTTCGACATCATCACTATCAATTTGGTCATATTGTTTCTTCCTCGCTCTCATAACTCGTACCCTAATTTTAACTATACTAGCTTCAGTGTACGCGCTTTGCACGTGACCAAAACGCGTACCTTATTTGACGACAAACATTACATAGAAAAATTGGACGTAGATAAAACTTCATTGTTAATCCGTTGCAAAATTGCTCGTAGCTAAGAACTTTTTTGATAATTCGTTTCTAGTTTGACGCTAAATATATAGAATTAGGGATGAATTTTACTGTTTAATTTTCTGTCCTTAATTCATGTTTATTTAGTAGTGAAATTAGTAATATAAAAGAATATTGAGAGTTTTCTTATGTTATAATAAGAATAAAAAAAATAATGAAATTTATTTAGAATATATTTTATTTTCTTCGATTTCATCCTTAGCTTGTTACTTTAAAATTAGCATTTTACAATTTGACATTAAGTAGGCATTTGGACATGCGATTCCATCTCTGATTTCATCTCATGAGATGAAATCCCAAATCATCCAAAAAGGTATGATTTGGGATTTGAAATCATGATTTCAAAAAATATAAATGTAAAATTTGACCCATATGTTTATATTTTGTAAAAAGTGACCTTTAAGTTGGTAGATATATTTACCAATTATGTTTACCAACCATTTGTATTAAATATTAATCTGCAAGTTGGTAAAATATTTTCAACAATTAATAACTCCCACCAACCATATTAAATTCCACCATGTGGGAGGATTATATTAAAGAGTAGTCACATTACTATTCATGTTAAATTTTCCTTTTTATTGAACTAAAGTTTGATCAATTGATGTTGTATTTTTTAAAAAGGCCTTCTTGTAGCGTATTAATTTTATTATGAACCATGATTTACTCATTTGGTAAGATTGTATAAGAATTGGGAAAATTTTGATGGTTTTCACAACTTCTGGGGTTTTTATGTTTATAAAAAAAGTTATCACTTAAGAAATCCAAATTGCATGTCCAAACATGATTTCATATCATGATTTCATGAGATGAAATCATGTCCAAACGGCTCCTAAATATTATATTAATTAAACTTCATCGTAGCAGCCACATTCAACCCCACAATCCGAATATTCAACAAATGATAATTTAACTTATATCGTAGCGACATGTTGCAACGTCCATTCGAGTTGCTTTTGAAACCACATGTTCTTAAGATGATGAGGACTCCTATTCCGTATCAAAAGTTGATGAAAAATTGGTAATTAATAATTATAGTTGATGAAATATTATTAACTAATAATTATAAACATAGGAAAAATAATCTTACATAGGAAAAATAATCTTACATTAATAAGTTCATAAATTCTATGAATTAGAATACCTAACAAATTTTATGTGACGGAATGCAATGGTCCAAACAACCTGTACGAAATTGTAAAATAAGTCAATTTCAAATTATCAATTGTATATGAGACATTATAAATAAAATCACAACTACAACTTTTCAATTAGAATTGTCTATCAAGAATACACCATCGTTTATTATCGTATAACTTCAAGAATAGACTAAAATTTTCGAAAACTTACCTCAAATCACAAGAAAATTTATTTTTGCAGCCATAAACACTATCAAGATTTCATGTTAAAGAATATGAAATAAAGAAACAAATATAAGACCTTTGCTAGATCAAACAAATTTGTCTTACTCCCTTCATCTTATGAAAGCAATGAAATCTCACATATTGTAAATTTACGGGGAAACCGTGATAATGAGCTCCATGATTTTAATTTTATTTTTAAACATAAAACACTATTAGAATTGCCAGCACAAAATAAACCTAATTATAAACCTATCTAACGAAAAGACAACGTAATTAATAATAATTGGTATAAAGGAATTCTAATGGTAAAGTGAATCCTCAAACTAAATTAACAAAAGCCTGTCCAACAAGAAAACTAATCTAAACGGGCAAATTTTGGTTTCTCCTAAAAAAAAAAAAAATTGAGTGCAATTTCAATCTTATCTAACTTAAGGTACACCCTAAGTGAGATGACTACATAAAGATGTATTCTTCAGTTTTATGTTGGATTTTAAGTTGGGCTCCACAAATTTTATTCTATAACAAAACCTATACTAATATCCTATAATTCAACAAATCAAAAGTATTAGACGGAACAAACTTAAATAATTAATTGTGAAGTAAAAAATTAAGGAAATAATTAAATAATAATTTGAGGAAATAGTAAATAACAATTTTGTCTACTGTAGAGTGTTTTAACGAAGGGCAAAAAGTCCAATCAACATTCTAAGGCCCTTCATGCTTTTAATATAATACAAGCATATCGAAAGACTAAGCTAATTAAAAATATCTATGTTAATAGGATGAAATTGAATACCTGAATTTATCTGCAATATTCTTTAATCTTTTGGATTGGCGTCAGGCCTTGTCGGATTTCACATTCATGTCACACGGAGTACTTAAAATCCCTAAAATAAAAAACGTCCTAGTTATAACTATTAATTTCCATCAAGCATTAAATTAAAAAAACTTAATTAAAAAACGCTTCAATATAATGTAACCAACAACAAAATTAATTAACAATAATATTCAGTTATGTAACTCAAAATCAATACATGCATTATGTGATTAAAGACACTAACAAAAGAAATAAAGAAATCACCAAAGAAGAAAGATCACAATAAAAGCTAGAAAAAGGCTTGAATGACAATTGGAATGAAAAGTACAAAAAACGGCATGTTAGATTTATAGGGTTTGCTATATGAATAAGAGTGGTTTGATCATTAAAAGGTATTACTTAAATAGAAGTTTAATGGTGATCAAATTACAAAAAAAAAAAAATCCTTTTCTAAGTGTTCTATTATAATTAATTTTGGTACATATGTTAAAATCTTAATTGAATTTGAAGTTTTAATAAAAAATTATACAAGGTAAAATTTTAATAAATTTTAAAGTCCTAAATATTAGGAATTAATACACACTTCAAATAGGAAAAATTTAATAAGAAAATTTTATTTGATCTCAAAGTCCTAATAATTATTATAAAGAAAATTAAATAAAATGTGAGAAAAATAGTAAATGACAATTTTGTCTATTGTAGAATCTTTTAATGAAGGGCAAAAAACTCAATCAACATTTCTAAGGCTCTTCGTGCTTTTAATATAGTATAGATTAGAGACAAGTTAATTCCCTAGATGATCACTCAAGTTTGAGAAATTGCCTTCAAATATTATCTTAGTTTCTTTTAGGACAACAAAGTCACCCAACTATCACTATTTTCCTCAAAATATACTAAACACCTTAAAAGTCTCCTTCTCTTGTAGTTAGCATGTCATGTCATTAAAGTCCATCTATATTATATAGAAAGCATGAACTCCCTAACTTGAAAGTTAAATTACTTGAATACTAAGAAAGCTTAATTACATAAATACCCTCCAAAATAACTTAAAATATCTGATAACGCCCAAATCCACTCCTCAAAGAGAAAGTGTACACGGTCGTATGCAATATAATTGACCCAACTATGAGTCGGGGTCGATCCACAGGGAACAATATACTAGGCGATCAAGCAAGTAAGGAATTTTCACTTTCTACGCTAAGCCAAACACTTGATAAGATTTTTGGTTTTTGATTTTGAAACTACCAAAGATAAAACTAACCTAAAAAGCAAGTAAAATGATCAATGGCCACAAGTTTGGATACAAAGGAAATTACGCTCAAATAACAATCCAATGTATTTCACAATTTTACAACTAAGAGCGGGTTTATGTTAATAGATAATGATTTCTAAAATCCATTGAAAGTCTTCCAACCAAATCAATGAATTTCACTCTAAGCTTTTCCAAGCCTTAGATTGTGATATTAGGCACAATCTATTTAACCTCAAGTAACTATCCTCTTCCGAGCTCAAGTTATTAGATGGGTTTAATGACCTAAATTCTTGTTAATTAATCTTTCCCAACCTAGATTTCCTCTTCCGAGCTCAATCAAAGTAAATGGGCGAGTCTTAGGGTTAGCTAATCCCTTAAAAAATATTAAAGAACAAGATTAATTAAATCAACAAAGACTCACTTCAATAGCAATAAAAATCATTCAATACATAAGCAAAACAAGAGTTTTATCCAACACTTTAATCATAGAATATTTCCATAAACAAGATTCAAGTGAATAAATTAAATACTACACATTTAGATATACAATACAAAGCAGAGAATTGAAGAAATGAAGTAAAGGTTTAAGAAATGCTCAACCAAATCTTCAAATCTTCAACCCCAAAGTGTGATGTAGGAACCTAGTCTCCAAAACTTGTAAAAAACTGCGAAAGATAATGTTTTACAAACCCTAAAAGAGTATTTATAGCATTAAAAAACGGGAACAAATTGTGGACAAAATGCCCTGCGTGTACAACATGCTGCAGCAAGTGCTGCTAGCATGTGCTGCTTGTTCTATTTTTGCTCTATTTTGCTCCGTTTTGCTCCGTTATGCTCTCCGGACATCTTATCCTACAAAACGACATAAATACACAAAAAGTAACAACAAAAGTGCTTGAAGAGTTATAAAAGCTTAAGAAATTATCATCGAATATCCCGTAATTTCACGGCACATCAATATCCTACTAAAAAACTTAGTGCTTTCACGAAGAGTTGCATCAATACTTTGCCAACTTAATTTTTCTATCGCGCATAGTTGCTTTAACAATCACAATCAGTTCCTTTGGTAGGACACAACAATTGTCCATATAAGCACAGACACACACTACATTTTCCAAACAGTGATTCTCTTTAATTTATTCAAGCATAAATCATTAACCACTTCATGAGGCAAGCCAAACACAATAGGAACCTCTGGAGTACAACTTTTAGTTTAAGCATTTTAATTTTTCCACCTCTCAAATACATTATTTATTTATTGAGAAGAAGAAACTAATTTGATTTGAAGTGTTTTTTTTCCTAAAAAGTTGTGTTCTTTTGATAAGTCACTAATTTTATCCTTCTTATAGATGATTACTCGAGTGTTCAAACGAAGGAAGCCCGATATTTCACTCGTCCGTTATCTAAATTCAACTTCTACCTTAGATATTTTTTTTTTTTAGCCTATAAATATTCGTTCATTTTTTTTAATCCTTATATCATTTCAAGTGCATCTGAGATTGTCTTATATAATATGGAGTTTATAATATTAAATGATCACATAAATATTATATTTAGTAATGGTAAAAATAATATAGATAGTGGTTGAAAATATTGCACCATACTTTAAACGGAATATTTAAATGAATTTTTTTGTGTGTCATGAATTGGAGAAGAGGAAGTAGAATATATTTATAATTAAGTAGTCCATTTTAGAGATGATGAGATTCGAAACCTGTGAATTCTCTAGGCATAACTTTTTGATACGAACTCTCTCTATAATGAAGACAAATAGGAAAATAACTTATTCTAGGAAACACTAATCAACAAAAATAATTAATTTCGACTGAGAACCTAAACAAAGGCAAGGTTTGTTAGTTAAAATTGAAGTTCTCCCTATGATTTAATTTTAAGGAAGAAATTTTCATCGGTGAGTTTCTAATGATCTACTAATCAAGGACTACATAACTTTTTCTATTTGCAATATCTTTCATAAAATGTATTTCTTATAATGCTTTTATTCTTATTAGTTGTCACATATTACCTAATTTCACATCATAGGGATAAGTTAATTCTATGTTATTACCTGCTTAGTTAAATCATTCATCAACCTTTCATAATTATATCAAGTCTTGCTATTAATAATCCTATAATGTAAAGTAGGCTATCGATTTAAACAAAAGGCTAATAGATGTACGGATAACAAAAGTTACTGTATTGCTTTATGTCCTTTTCAACATCATCATTTTTATATTAATTGATCACGTCAATTATTTGTATAAGGAGAAGAAGAAATCGTATACGATATTTGGAAAATGGAAAATTATGTCATATCAAATGTAGAAAAATTAAACATGAAAAATCATGACAAACACGTCCATATAAAATCTGGTAAATCTAATAAAGTTATTTGTTATCCATAATATTATATTTTTGCCACATTTATGCTCGTGCATGAATATGTATATTTTCACATCGTATTAATGTAACTATTTTTTTTTTCAATCCCAAAGAATTACTACATTTTTGTAGGTGTATACCATGAAATCGATAATACTTTAGTAGCCATCCTAAGGAAGACATAAATTGATCAAATTTCGATACAACTTTTACAAAGTAATATTGTCATTCAACGATAAGTTCTTTATATGTATGTGACGATAAAAAAGAGAAGGCTACAGTTTCTAAAAGATAAGGCCGAAACTTAAAACGTGAAACATTTTTAGGCATAGGTGTTGTTGTTTATATTCACATGTAAACTATGTTATTGAAGTATCTAAAAAATAGGAAACAATCAAGCAGAATATTTGATATATTAGAAGAACAGTTATCACTAAAACATTAACTTCTCCATTGTCTTCAACACAATATTAACAAAACACACACACGCGCGCGCATATATATAACAGTGCCAGAAGTAGAAAAAGACATATTTTTTTCCCTGATTTAAATTGAGATTGGGTTAAAAAGGGAATATTAATATAACTTCGGATTTGTTTAGGGGGTAATAGGACTCCTGCAAAGTTTAGGTGTCTTTTTGAAAAAAAGGGTCACGTTCAGGGGGGTTTCGATGTATTTTCTCTTTAAATAATAAACTTATTTAACTCATCAAATCAATTTAACACTCATCTTTTATACCCAATCAAATATGACTCGATTAAAAAGCGGCAAAGGAATCAAACCCCTACTTTCTATGAAGCTACTTTTTTCAAATCTAAGATTCTTTTATCTCAATTCAATATATTATCTTTCAATTTAGATTTAAGTAGCTTTATCTTTCTATTCAAATTCAAATACTTTTAAATATCATTTTTTTAAAACATTAAACGACATATTCTTTCCCATTAAAATGCAATTTTACAGATAACACAAAAATACTTTCGTATAATTTAACTTTAGAAAATTCTAAGTGAATCTTATATTTTAAGAAATAAAGTTAGTGTATATTTTTTTTCTTTATATTTTGAATTATTTATCTATAATATGTAGTGTGTAATTTTTTGATATTTCCAAATAAAAAATTTAACTCAGAATATAAAGGAAAAACTTTACACAAACTTTATTTCTCTTTCCTATCAATCGCAGTTTACTTCCATCCTTTTCTACTTTATAAATGTCTTTTCCACTTTATTTGTCATTCCACAATTTTTTGCCAACAAAGACCAATGTACCTTTTTTTATTGGTCATCTTGTACCTTAATTGCAATACCCCTTTCATTTGTTCAATTGTTATTCTTCATATTTCAATTTTCATTTGATTCTTCAACTTTTTTAGTACTCTCCGACTAGTGGAATATCCCCAAAAAATTCTTGTTTTCAAGTTGACGGGAGAATTCGTCAAACATTTTATTTCTTAAAATATAAGATTCAATAAAAATTAAACTTATACGGAAGTAATTTTTGTATTATCTGTGTAATTCCATTTTAATGTGGAAAGAATATGTCGTTTAATGTGGACAAAATTTGATATTTAAAAATATTTGAATTTGAATAGAAAGATAAAACTACTTAAATATTAATTTAAATTAAAAATAATATATTTGAATTAAGATAAAAGAATCTTAGATTTGAAAAAGTGGCTAAATAGAAAGTATGGTTTAAGTGTTGTGCCCCTTTTTAACCGGGTCATATTTGATTGGGTGTAAAATATGAGTTTGGTTAAATGAGTTTGATGAGTTAAATAGGTATATTATTCAAAAAAAAAATGGCTTTAATGATATTGCATGTCAACTAGCTAGGGCTTTTGAGGTGTTTAGTATATTTTGAGGAAAATAATGATAGTTGAGTGTAGGGGTGGGCATGGTATGGTATATACCGATTACCATACCTAAACCGAATTTTTTTATACCGTGGTTTCGATATGATGGTATTTGGTACGGTATTTGAGATGCATTTTTAAAAAATTTGGTATTCGGTATTTTTAAAGAAAATACCGAAATACCGAATACCATACCGAAGTATATAATTACATATACAATTCATATATATTAGTATATATTATGATACTAACAAATATTTAAATTAGTATTAGTACAAAACTAATTGTTTAGACGTTTGAACGTTGACTACTCTTTCTTGATTGAAATGTTTTTGTTGTGTAATTGATTTACGAAGGGGACTGCTTGTAATTTCTTTTGAATTTTTCATATGTGAGGTGTTAGTACGATATAATTAAGACATTTCTTGAATCAGCGAAGTAATTCTCTACGATATGATTATATGTTCGACAGAGTCGAACAAACTTTGGTTGCCGATTTACCGTACCGTAAAATACTGAAACCGAACTTAAAAATACCGAACCATACCGAATTAATTTGGTACGGTAATGATATAGTATTTTTAGAAACCGAAAACCGAAATTATCATACCGAAGTTTCAAATACCGTACCATGTCCACCCCTAGTTGAGTGACTTTATTGTTCTAAAAAATTAAAGTGATATTTGGAAGCGATTCTCGAAACTTGGGTGATCATTTAGGGAATTAACTCTATTAGAGACTAAGAAGAGAGACATTTAAAAAATTACCAAAAGAAAGTTGAATCAAGACTCAAACAATTGTAAGCAGATTGAGGTACCAACTTATACATGCACTAGTAACTAATGAGTTGACAATTTTTAAAATGTTTAGTCCGGTGCGGATTCAAAATTTATAATTTATAATTAGTGCATATTAAATAAATTTTTAGAAAAATAAATTTAACTTTTGTACCAATTTTTTTGATAATGGCCTACTTTTAGTACATAAAGTCATAAACTAGCTAGTACTACAATTTATTTAATTTCCTGTTAAGTAATGTATCTTTGCTTGGTAACGAAGGGAAGAGGAGATGTGACTATCAAAGCCAGTACATGCAATTGCAAATGGAGAGTATATAGTCAGCAACCTTAATTAGATCCCCCACATTTTAGTGGCTGCCAATTTAGATTATATCATTAATTTCAAATTCCAACTGATGCGTGTTCCTACTTAAACCCTCCATTTAACAATAATTTTTTATTCATACTATTAACTAAAACTATTCTCTTTTCCTCCTCTTTCCTCTCCACATAGAATTCATTTTTCTGCAAGAGTATCAACCATGGGTGGTTGCAAGACTGAGGAGGTATGTTCTTTATTCTTCCATATAGAACTCTCTGGTCTAATTCGTGAGAAAATACTAAATATTTGAAAAAGATTTCAATAGAGATATCATAAATAGATGTCGGTTGATGAAGAATTGTGTTGGTGAATATACCGATAAATTACAATAAATTACAGTTGAAAAATAAAATGAAAAATGAAGAACAAAGTAAATAAATATTCTTCAGGCTGAGGCGCGGATATCTCGCTCTATTTAAGGAGATTCAAGCCCATCATGCAGATAATCTTCACCGGCCAGCAAGAAGATAACTCGACTTGTCCCTCCAGATACAACAGCGTCATTAACGCCGTGTGACTCAAACAAATCCGAATTAGTTGAAGAGTCCAAAGCCTCACCATAAGAACACCTTCCTTCAACATAAAATTACTCTCTTTTGTTCTCACTTTTTCAAGAACTCTTCAATATTTTTCTTTCACATTTTTTCTCTCACCAAAAGCTAAGGATGATTTCTATTTATAGGTTAGAAGTTCATCCTTGGAGTAAATTAGATGAGTAATGGGATAATAATATGAGTAAATAATGAGAGAATTATTACTTAGGGGTTACATGAGTTACAGAAGAATGTGGGTAAGTTAATTATGATAATGGAAAGAAAAGTTACAAAGCAATTTATGGCCACATTCATCCAAATATGGACGTGGGAAATGAACTGCACAACCCGGAATCTTGACAGCATCACTTTAATATAATTATTTGTACTATTAAAATGCTAATAACCAAACAAATTGATTGATCATATAGTCGTGCCTGCATGTTTCTTAAGTTCTTAACTTCTTATACAATTTTTTTTTTCTCCTATGTCTTTTCACTTACACACAAAAAACTAGATCATCCTTGCATAATATTGTTCAGGAAATCTTTCTATAAGAGCTTTGATTCATTATGGTGTGCCTATAATCACTTGATCGGTATTAATTAATAAACTTCCTTTACTTTAATTTATTGTTTAATATAACAGACCACTACTATGGTGCTCGAGGTTGATCTTCAATGTTGCAGCTGCTACAAGAAGGTTAAAAAAATTCTCTGTAAATTCCCTCGTAAGTCTTATTTCATGAAGGAAAGTCCAAGATCAATAATTCTATTATTATGGAGAAGAATTTTTTTTTTTTTTTTTTTTTTTTTTTGTGATGTAAAATTTTTTTTGGACAAAAGAAATTAGAGACCAGCTATATGATGAGAAGGCCAATACAGTCACAATTACTGTGGTATGTTGCAATCCTGAGAAAATTCGTGACAAATTGTGTAGTAAAGGATGTAGAGTGATTAAGTGCATTAAAATCAAAAGGCCTAAACCAGGAAAGGTTGATCCACTACCAGGAAAGGTTGATCCACCACCAGGAAATGTTGATCCAGGAAAGATTGATCCACCACCAGGAAAGGTTGATCCAGAAAAGGTTGATCCACCACTACAACCACCACCATCAACACCACAGCTCGTAATGATAGTGCCAGGATATTGTTGTTGTTGTGGGCAATGCTACGGAAGGTGCCCATGTTATCATTCGTATGGCTGCAGAAGGGGCTGTCGTGTGAGCACATGTGATTGGTACTTCATTGAAGAAAATACCACAGTATGCTCAATTATGTAAGGTGGCCCAATGGCAGCTTGACTATTATGGGTCATTATCTAAGCTTATCGATGCATCTTTTGATTGGGGTCTCCTCTTAATGTTGTTGTCTTTTTCTTTATCGATTTTCATAGATGAAAATCAATGTATAGTAGTTTTTTTTCTTCTTTGCTTTTTCTTTTGTCAAATAGAATAAAAGTCGTTAACCATATTGTTGGTAAAGCTTTGATTAATAAATGCCATTTTCCAACATTACTAGAGGTCTAATTTCTCAAAATTTTCAACAAGTTCGATTGAAAATCCTTCTAGTTCCATTTGGTGTATCAGTCAATTAAAATACTTAAGTCTCTGGATAATTAAAGTGTTATTTTTGTTGGAGCAAATAAAATATTGTACTAATTAAGCCAAGCTGTTCTAGAATTAGAGTAAGTCTTCTAAACTTAAAACAATTATAATTACAATTTTGTGAGCAAACTTGTGGTTTGGTGCTTCATGCCTTTGGGCTTTGGCTATCTAATCAAGCCAGTTAGGAAGTTAATCATTCCTGAAACTATGACAACTGGAAATGTATTACAGATTGCGGTTCGTAAAGAATGTCGAAAATTTCACACCTTATCATGTGCAAGAGAGTTGGCAGTGACAGTAAAGGAACTAAATTTGTCGAGAAAAAATGAGGAATTCGCATTTGCTTGAAAAAGTTTCCAAATTATTGTTTTGCGAAAACATACATGAATATATTGGTAGAGACAACCTCGATGTAGTTCATCTTAGGAATAAAACTAGGTGCAATCACCTTCTACCTAGTTTTTCAAGAACTTTATTAGTAGTGTGAGACTTTTTGGTAGGGGTTTATATGGACCTGGTTGGTTTGAATTTTTCAAATACCAAACCAAACTAATTGCGTCGGGTTTTTAAATTTATAAACCAAACCAATAAAATTCGGGTTTCATGAACCCCAGGCATGGCAGAACATCAGGGAATGGTTAAGACCAGGCCCCAAATTACCTCAGCTCCCCAAACCGGTATAGCCATAGGATAAATCAGAATCCCATATCATGCACAAGTATGGTATTAATCAACATGTGTGGATATAATGCAATTACAAACAACACTGGAAACAGCAGGTATAATATGAACAAAAGCATTCCAAAGACACATGATATAGAGTAATTAATACAAACTGTAGTATGTGGGCATAAGATGAATAATGGCCAAAACCAAACTCATGGTCATAGAAATGGAACCAGAACAGATACTGCAACATGTAAATATAAGATAAACAAAACAGCACCAAAGCACTTAATCATGTGATGAACCAAAACAGAGTCATCCCCTTTTTCTCTTACTTTTGGGACTTAATGAAATCTGGTCCACTCTTAATTGAATCTGAATTGGGCTAGGCCCATCTATCTTCTAAAATGAAACTGAGTTAAAGATTAATGCCTGATGGAATTCCTATCCCCTGTTGCTTATTCAATGAATATCTACCCTACATATGACTGGCCTGCTTGCTCATATTCACTCAATACACCTATGATATGCACACATAATTTGTATACCATGTCTATACCTTCTTCTTTATTAATGACCTGGGGTATATTCTATGCATAATAAGCCTCAGAACAGGTTCAAAGTCCCATACTTACATTTAGCAAATCAAAGATATCATCTTCAAACCAAACTAAACTGAAACCCAGCCCAACTAAACTAGATATAGGCCATACTATTCACATAGGTAAGTTATTATCAAATGGCAAACACAAGAGTCAACCCATGCTCCTCAACTATTCACAATTCTGGATAATGTCAAAGGGAATGTGAATATTCACTCAATGAATCAAACCCAAACAAGGAGAAAGCAAAAGTCATGGCAAAAAGCTCATCATATCAATAGAACACAGAGAGTATAAAGCTTACAATAAAACAAGCAGACATACCACAGATAAGATAGGATTTTAACAAGTTCAAGAGACTGTAGACAAAAGACAAGGATGATCCCTTTAGGCTTCAGTTAATCTCAATACTATAGGGGAAAATATGCATAAAAGATACATAGGATACGTATACACTATGACCTAGGTAAGATGAAAGAAAGAAAAGAAACAACTGTGACATCCAGTTTCAACCAGATTTTTAAATAGGAGGGATAACACAAGGTATTCAAATAGATCGAATGCCTTAGACTCAACATTTTATTTAAAAGTAAAACTTTTTAGATTTCAACCTATCCAATTCTTTTCCTTATTATGGGAATCAGTGATCCTAGGTGGGCAGTTCCTCTGCTTTAACTATGCTAGTCGTATTTTATCACTTAGCAAATTCATTTTATTACAACCTTTGATCCAATAACAAAACTAGCAGTCCACAGCATGAACATGACCAAACACACATCCCATAGACCCAAAAGCATGCCATGGCACTTTTTTTTTTTAGGGGGAAAGATACTATGAACCAGGTTATACAACTCTTCTCAATCCCCATCCTAAGATGCCTTTAAAAAAGCTTACTAGGACAAGTGACCTATGGTTTGGTATATGCACACAAGTGGCTTGATCTTCTTATCATCCATCCAAGTTAAATTCCTAGTTAGTGACAACAAATTCGCCTTACAGTTAGCTTAGCCTAGAAATTTAGCCATGAAATGGTTTTTAATCCTTTGGCCATAACAGAGAATATGATAGACCCTTATGCTTCATTCTAACTTGGTTGATAGTATAAGATCTCAAAAGATCCTCCCAAGCATGGTTAAACTTCTCCTAACCAAACATAAGACCTCTGTGTATCCCACAGTCATGGGAATAAGGTTCAGGAGAAAAGGGGAACCTCAGGGTCCTGAAAGAGAAGCAAGGCAGGATGAGGTCATCACCTCCCCAACCCTTTCCTGAATCTTGCTTTCAATAAAAAGGGAGCAAAGGCTCCACTGGTCATTACTTCCAGTTCATGCCTAAGTTCACCTTTTACTCTCCTAAGGCACTCTTAACTCCTTACCTGATCCTCATACCCAATGATAACCACTAAGACTTTGTGGTTAAGATTAGTTTAACACTGCCTTTAAATCAAATCCTAGCTAAACACCTAGTTGACATTGACACAAGTTAATAGTTTCAATTAACTCAACCTAGGATCTTAATTATGAAAGCTGTTTTGAATTTCATTTTGACACTATTTTTTTTGAAGAACTTGACATCTTAACATTATAAACTTAAGCTTCAAGCTGAACATCAACCTTGAGACTCAAGTAGTGATGTGCCGTGAAATTACGAGATATTCGATGCTAATTTCTTAAGCTTTTGTAACTCTTCAAGCACTTTTGGTGTTACTTTTCGTGTGTTTTTGTCATTTTGTAGGAAAAGATATTAGGAAAGCATAACGGAGCAAAATGAAACAAAATAGGCCAAGGACACACTTTGCACAACATGCGAGCCGCATGTCATGTCTGCGGATCCACAATTCCACTGCATAGCATGACAAAGCCACCAAGAATAGAGAATGAAAGGTTGCGCAATTTGCGAGATCAACATGCGACTCGCATGTTGAACTTGCGAGACAACAGTGTTAACGCAAACCTTATCCGAAATCTGGGAAGCCTGGAGTCAAGAGCATAGCATGCGGCTGCTGAGTATGCTTTGCGTCTCGCATGTTTGTCTTGCGACACAACATGCGAGACGCACGTTGCGCACGCAGGGGTGTTTTTGTATAATGTTGGTGCTATACTCAGTTTTATGTGATTTAGAAGTGATTGGAAGAAACCAAGTGAAAACAAAGTCAAAAAGAGGCCAAACTGGACAGTTTTGCAAAAACGGGACAGAGCTGTAAATCTGAAAATATGGGGTTGTTT
>NC_081347.1:393018-408589 GCF_029784015.1 Lycium ferocissimum
TTAATAATATTTAATTTTAATTAATTATAAAACTAAAAAAGAAGACTTTTTTTGTGAGAACGTGATGGATTGGATGTTTGACAAAAAAATAACATTTATAAATATAATGCCATAACATTATTCAAATGTTTGACACAAAAAATGCCATAACATTATTCAAATTGTAAGTGAAAAATAAACAACATGAAATGTGAAAGCAAACAACTTAAAATTAAAAATATAACCTAAATTCAAAATCTAAAAGAAAAAGTTTAACTTAATACTCTTATGTCAAATTCCTGTTGGCACCAAATTTTTGACCTCCTGTAATTTATTTTAATTACCCAGAGTCCTTGGATGACAAGCACAACGAATCATGCATTTTTAGAGGTCCAATAATTTTTTATAAAATTGATTAGGTCAATATTTTTACTCCTTTAAATTGATAAAATAATTTCTATGATATTATAAGTCAATTAGGATTTAATTGGTACATTTTATGACATTTATGAGATATTTGTCAGATTTAATCAACGAAAAGAAATTTTAAATAATCATTTATTTAATTATTTAAATTGTCAAAAATCAAATTAGCAAATATACTATTCCCTTTAATCCAATGAATTTCAGTAATTAAAATAATTGACCATTTTGCCCCTCAATCCTTAATTTTGTGTTGGCATAATTTGTTAAAATTGTTTCTAGTATTTAATTAGGATAATTAGTCAATTAGAGGGACATTATTGCAAATTGATTTTTATTGTTTAATTATTTTTGTTATGGCCACAATTGAATTAGTCAATTCATGGTTAACGCAATTGGGGTCATTTTTTGCAACATTAGCCTTTTAATGGCCTTAGTTGAAATGGCCAAATTCGTTTGGGCTCAAATTAATTAAGGTCATTAATGTAATTGAAATTTAATTGACTAATTAAGATAAAAAAAAATGGCCATAATTGCAACAATGAATTTAGATCGAAATCAAGTAAGGCCGTATTTGCAAATTAAGTCCGTTTACATGATTAGCCGCATTTTAAATTAATCAATAGGCTATAATTAGAATATTACGGTCAACCGTCAATGTTTTAATGTTTACCCATCTTTTGTTTTACCCATTTTTACCTTTTATGTATGTATATACACTTAGTATACATATATATTATACGAGCTAAGGGACCATGTCCATTTCTTTTAAATTGGACCGAGCTCAGTCCTAAACGGACGTGACCCGGCTCAAGACCTGCCCAGACATAAGGGGTAATGCCCCTCTCATTTTTCATACCAAACGACCCCTAATCCTCTCCCCTCTCTCCTCTCTCCTCTCTTTCCTCTTCTATGTAAAACCCTAGCGCCGCCCTCAATTTTTCCCTCTCTCTTACCAAAAATTGCAACCGCACAGAGGTCTCAGGCTTTTCGCAAACCTTGTACAACCAATAACGTGAAACAATTAATCTTTCAACAACTTTTTTTTGCACTCAAACTCGTCCAAACACAGTGGTAATCACCTTTTCTTTTACTTTTCCCTTTTGTTTTCTGAATCAAAACGTGATTTTTACATTTTTTTTGTGGTTATATTGTGATTGTACGAACTCGATTCTTATTGGTTCATATGGGTTTGGTTCGAATCGACCTAGAATGGGTCAGATCTGATCATATATATGTGTTTTCAATAGATCCTAGTCGTTAAATTCATAGATGAAGGTTTTGCATCTGAAATCTACTTTGTACCATATCGTTTTTAAAAGTCTTTGAATGAACTTTGGGGTTCTATTTTAGAACCCCAACCCTCACCATTTGAACAAGTTTTCACAACCTAAAATCCTAAATTTGAGTATAAAGCTCGAGATTTAGGCTTCTGAGTAAAATTTTAAGATTTCGCTTTTTAAAGTTCGAGTCTTTTTAGTTCTACAAATTTGCATTTTTTCTTTGTGTGACTGAATGTGGGATTTAGGAGCACATAGGCTTCAAATTCGTTCTTGTTCACAGTTGCACCTAAAAATGGTAACATTTTAATCTTGTTATTTTCAGTAGTTTTGTTATGTGATAATACCTTGTTTTGCTGTTAGTTTGTTTTTGGTTTGCTTAGTGGTAATTTGTTGCCCTGCTAATGCTTAAAGGTCATCAGGAATTTGAGATAGATATCATGCTCTTGTCCTCACTAATGATATGATTAGCTTGAATAGTGGTTGTTCGTATGAACTAAGTGTGTGTGCTGGATAATGTTTCCTAATGTTGCTCCATTGCTGAAGATTTATAGACTGAGGTATGCTTTATTAGATGCTAAAGTCCCTGCTTGGTTGTTCATCCTTTAAACATAATGAAGTATAGTTATATGATTGACATTAGTGACTTTAGTAAACTTCTAGATTAATGCTAATCCTGTCAACAAGTTGCTAGTTTGTTGATTGGATTATGCCATCCTGAACTCTTCAATTTGCCTTCCTGAGTCCTATATATATTTTTTTTATGCCATAATTAGTTGTATAAGTCATGATTAGGATAAGTAAAGAGTCATGATTGGGCTAAAACAAGACTTAATGAGTCTAAGCATACTTATATAAGTCTTAAGATGAGGTCAATGTACTAGAATGAAATTGAATGAGATCTAATTATATTTGAATATGCCTAAGTCTGTTTTAATATGTCTGAATTGGCCTAAAATGACTATGAATAGTTTGTTTATTATACACTTAAGGTAAACATGAAGCAATCAGTACTCTTGTACATGATATAGAAATCCTAAAAGGAAGATTGAGACCAAGGTCTATTTATTTGGTACAATATGCTCCCAAGTAGTTCATTAGAGGCTAGTATAGGCTCATGAAGCTGTAACATCACCTAGGTTGAATTAGGACACCTAGCTAATACTAGGCTAATTATGTGACATGATTGTTTTTATGTCACTAGACCTTGCTCCTTCTATATCTGGTCCATGCCTGAGGCTTCAAATAGGCCTAGTAACACTGAAGAGATGATTGAATCTTGATATACTCTCTGATTGTTAAAATGGTTAATCAATCAATGGAATGAAACTACTTGAGTCTCAGGGTTGATGTTCAGCTTGAAGCTTAAGTTTATAATGTTAAGATGTCAAGTTCTTCAAAAAAAGAGTGTCAAAATGAAATTCAAAATAGCTTTCATAATTAAGATCCTAGGTTGAGTTAATTGAACCTGTTAACTTGTGTCAATGTCAACTAGGTGTTTAGCTGGGATTTGATTTAAAGGCAGCGTTAAACTAATCTTAACCACAAAGTCTTAGTGGTTATCATTGGGTATGAGGATGAGGTAAGGAGTTGAGAGTGCCTTAGGAGAGTAAAAGGTGAACTTAGGCATGAACTGGAAGTAATGACCAGTGGAGCCTTTGCTCCCTTTTTACTGAAAGCAAGATTCAGGAAAGGGTTGGGGAGGTGATGACCTCACCCTGCCTTGCTTCTCTTTCAGGACCCTGAGGCTCCCCTCTTCTCCTGAACCTCATTCCCATGATTGTGGGATACACAGAGGTCTTATGTTTGGTTAGGAGAAGTTTAACCATGCCTGGGAGGATCTTTTGAGACCTTATGCTATCAACCAAGTTAGAATGAAGCATAAGTGTCTATCATATTCTCTGTTATGGCCAAAGGATTAAAAACCATTTCATGGCTAAATTTCTAGGCTAAGCTAACTGTAAGGCGAATTTGTTGTCACTAACTAGGAATTTAACTTGGATGGATTATAAGAAGATCAAGCCACTTGTGTGCATATGCCAAACCATAGGTCACTTGTCCTGGTAAGCCTTTTTAAAGGCATCTTAGGATGGGGATTGAGAAGAGTTGTATAACCTGGTTCATAGTATCCTTCCCCTAAATAAAAGGTGCCATGGCATGCCTTTGGGTCTATGGGATGTGTGTTTGGTCATGTTCATGTCTGTGGACTGCTAGTTTTGTTATTGGATCAAAGGTTGTAATAAAATGAATTTGCTAAGTGATAAAATACGACTAGCATAGTTAAAGCAGAGGAACTGCCCACCTAGGATCACTGATTCCCATAATAAGGAAAAGAATTGGATAGGTTGAAATGCGAAAAGTTTTACTTTTAAATAAAATGTTGAGTCTAAGGCATTCGATCTATTTGAATACCTTGTGTTATCCCTCCTATTTAAAAATCAGTTGAAAACCGGATGTCACAGTTGTTTCTTTTCTTTCTTTCATCTTACCTAGGTCATAGTGTATACGTATCCTATGTATCTTTTATGCATATTTTCCCCTATAGTATTGAGATTAACTGAAGCCTAAAGGGATCATCCCTGTACTGTCTACAGTCTCTTGAACTTGTTAAAATCCTATCTTGTCTGTGGTATGTCTGCTTGTTTTATTGTAAGCTTTATACTCTCTGTGTTCTATTGATATGATGAGCTCTTTGCCATGACTTTTGTTTCTCTTTGTTTGGGTTTGATTCATTGAGTGAATATTCACCTTCCCTTTGACATTGTCCAGAATTGTGAATAGTTGAGGAGCATAGGTTGACTCTTGTGTTTGCCATTTGATAATAACTTACCTATGTGAATAGTATGGCCTATATCTAGTTTAGTTGGGCTGGGTTTCAGTCTAGTTTGGTTTGAAGATGATATCTTTGATTTGCTAGATGTAAGTATGGGACTTTGAACCTGTTCTGAGGCTTATTATGCATAGAATATGCCCCAGGTCATTAATAAAGAAGAAGGTATAGACATGGTATACAAATTATGTGTGAATATCATAGGCGTATTGAGTGAATATGAGCAAGCAGGCTACATATGTAGGGTAGATATTCATTGAATAAGCAACGGGGATAGGAATTCCATCGTGCATTAATCTTTAACTAAGTTTCATTTTAGAAGATAGATGGGCCTAGCCCAATTCAGATTCAATTAAGAGTGGACCAGATTTCATTAAGTCTCAAAAGTAAGAGAAAAAGGGGATGACTCTGTTTTGGTTCATCACATGATTAAGTGCTTTAGTGCTGTTTTGTTTATCTTATATTTACATGCTGCAGTATATGTTCTGGTTCCATTTCTATGACCATGAGTTTGGTTTTGGCCATTATTCATCTTATGCCCACATACTGCAGTTTGTTTTAATTACTCTATATCATGTGTCTTTGGAATGCTTTTGTTCATATTATACCTGCTGGTTCCAGTGTTGTTTGTAATTACATTATATCCACACATGTTGATTTATATCATACTTGTACATGATATGGGATTCTGATTTATCCTATGGCTATACTGGTTTGGGGAGCTGAGGTAATTTGGGGCTTGGTCTTAACCATTCCCTGATGTTCTGCCATGCTTGGGGTTCATGAAACCCCTTGGATCTTGTGCGGCGTCGGGAATACAGATGGTGACGACTTTCCCCTTTTGACTGTCTAAATCTCTGCCAGTGAAGTCCAATAACATATAATCGAATACCTTAATTGTGTAACTTGTAAAATTTGATATATATATATATATATATATATATATATATATATATATATATATATATATATATATATATGTGTGTGTGTGTGTCTCTGTGTGTGTGTGCATAGTTATACATGTGATAAGTTCAGTAAATATAAATTAACCGGGGTTCTTTGTTTCTTTTTTCTCCTCCACCACTGCATGACCATTTGGGCTAAGGCCCAACAGGCAATTCTTTTGAGTCATGATCGAGCCCAGCGAAGAAATGGAAGCAGGCAATTCTTTTGAGTCATGATGAATGATTTAACTATGCAGGTAATAACATGGAATTAACTTATCCCTAAGATGTGAAATTAGGTAATATGTGAATACTAATAAGAATAAAAGCATTATAAGAAATACATTTTATGAAAGATTTTGTAAATAGGAAAAGTTATGTAGTCCTTGATTAGTAGATCATTAGAAACTCACCGACGAAAATTTCTTCCTTAAAATTAAATCATACAGAGAACTTCAATTTTAACTAACAAACCTTGCCTTTGTTTAGGTTCTCGGTCAAAATTAATTATTTTTGTTGATTAGTGTTTCCTAGAATAAGTTATTTTTCTATTTGTCTTCATTATAGAGAAAGTTCGTATCAAAAAGTTATGCTTAGAGTTTTCACAGGTTTCGAATTTCATCATCTCTAAAATGGACTACTTAATTATAAATATATTCTACTTCCTCTTCTCCAATTCATGACACAAAAAAACTTCATTTAAATATTCCATTTAAAGCATGGTGTAATATTTTCAACCACTATCGTATATTATTTTTACCATTACTAAATATAATATTTATGTGATCATTTAATATTATAAACTCCATATAATATAAGACAGTCTCAGATGCACTTGAAATGATATAAGGATAAAAAAATAAAAAAAACGAATATGTTTCACAAAGTATTCTTTGAGAAGAAAATATATCACAATGTTGTTAGAGAACCAAAAAAATTAAGAATAAAGGAAAATTAATCTAACCTACAATGATGATTAACATTACCTTTGATGATATATTTATAGGCCAAAAAAAAAATCCAAGGTAGAAGTTGAATTTAGATAACCGACGAGTGAAATAACAGACTTCCTTCATTTGAACACTAGAGTAATCATCTATAAGAAGGACAAAATTAGTGACTTATCAAAAGAACACAACTTTTTAGAAAAAACACTTCAAATCAAATTAGTTTCTTCTTCTCAATAAATAAATAATGTATTTGAGCGGTGGAAAAATTAAAACGCTTAAAACTAAAAGTCGTACTCCAGAAGTTCCTATTTTGTTTGGCTTGCCTGATGAAGTGGTTAATGATTTATGCTTGAATAAATTAAAGAGAATCACTGTTTGGAAAATGTAGTGCGTGTCTGTGCTTATATGGACAATTGTTGTGTCCTACCAAAAAGAAATGATTGTGATTGTTAAAGCAACTATTCGTGATAGAAAAATTAAGTTGGCAAAGTATTGACGCAACTTTTCGTGAAAGCACTGATTGTAGGCAGTAAGTTCTTTAGTAGGATATTTTAAGTTATTTTAAAGGGTATTTAGGTAATTAATCTTTCTTAGTATTCAAGTAATTTAATTTTCAAGTTAGGGAGTTCATGCTTTCTATATAATATAGATGTACTTTAATGACATGGTATGCTAACTACAAGAGAAGGAGACTTTTAAGGTGTTTAGTATATTTTGAGGAAAATAGTGATAATTGAGTGACTTTGTTGTCCTAAAAGAAACTAAGATAATATTTGAAGGCAATTTCTCAAACTTGAGTGATCATCTAGGGAATTAAGTTGTCTCTAATATAATTAAAATTAGGTTACGAGTTATGAGAGTGAGGAAGAAAAAATATGACCAAATTGATAGTGATGATGCCGAAAGTCATAGGTAATGCATCATTAGTTTTAACTAAAAGTCCGCCTCTGTGTTACGAACTTTCCTTAACATAATTTAGTTATGCGCTTATGTGCGTACTTTTTAGTTGAGATAACCAAAAGTATGTCCCATAAGGCAGAACTTTTCCCAAGGCATAGACTTTGCTTATAAGGCAAACTTTTAGTTATGCCTAAGAAAAGTTCATGTATGGACATACTTTTAATTATGTCTTATAGTAAGACACTTTTATTTAAGGCATAACTAAAAGATGCCTATAAACTAACTTTTCCTTAAGGCATAACAAAAAATTTGCCCTGAAAAGTAAAAAATAAAATAAAATATATATATATATATATATAATTTAGTTAAGCATAACTAAAAGTCTGTCGGATCCAGACAGAGCGAAATTCAAAACTCTGCCATGCTAATTTTTAAAATTTTTTTGACTGATCAGGAATTCAAACCCGAAATTCATTGATTTTAGGCAAAAACCAAAAATTAAAGACCACCAATTTGAGGGCCAAAAGTTAAAAGACCACCCCAAAAGCAGAATTGCCTCCGTAGAAATGCCCCATTTGCTTTTTATGGGCTGACGTCATGATGATGACGTCATCATGATGACGTCATCATGCGCGTGTCAGCTTTTTTGTATTGGTTTTGGGAATGCTTTGCTTCCGTGCTTGCTTTCACCTTTTCTTTTTTTTCGTCTTGTTCTTTTTCTTCTTGTCTTTACTTTTCTGTTTTAAAAATTAAAAAAATATCAAAATAAATATAATATGTAACTATTTTTAGATTAGTAAAACAAAAAAATAATAAACTCAAAAAGAAGTAATTCAGAAAAATGCTAAAATCACTATCTTATTTATTAAGAACCTAAATTAATAAAGAAATATTTTATAAATTTTTTATTTTTTTGCAAATAAAAATAAGTTTATATCCAAAAGATATTTTTATTTTTTTTCTTGCTATATCAATA
Source organism: Lycium ferocissimum (assembly GCF_029784015.1). Lineage (NCBI taxonomy): Eukaryota > Viridiplantae > Streptophyta > Magnoliopsida > Solanales > Solanaceae > Lycium > Lycium ferocissimum. The sequence continues at coordinate 401,301 of NC_081347.1, forward strand.
AAAAGATAACTGATATAGTACATTTTTTTAATTTTTCTATATCAATTATCAAACAACAAACTTATTCTAGCATAAAGTATACCAACTCGCATAGCAGTTGAAGTATACTTCTGCGATATACTATGATACTCACATAGTATATATCATATACTAACAGGGTATCATAGAAGATAGGTTCATTCCTTAAAAATACAGGGAGAGATCACGTATGCCCCCTCAAACCAAAATAATTACCCGCCCATACATCATTACTTTCGTACCCCAAGAAAAATTTAAAAATATGTACCCGAGATGCCCCCCAGATATGATGCTAACATGCTATATAAATATACTGAGATAGTATCATGGGAGATCATTCAGTCCTTCTCTTTGTGCTTCATGATACCATCATGGTATATAAATATACTAAGATGCTATTATAGAGGATCATGTTCATTTATTCAAAAAGATACACTTTTCTGGAAAAAAAAACTCTATAATACCATCGTCTTGTAAACATATACCGTGATGGTATCATGAAGGATTGCTTCAGTCCTTCAATGAGACACTCCTCAAGATCATGGTATCATCATGGTATATAAATATACTGAGATGATATCATGGAGGACTGTCTTTCTCTTAATCTTGCATGATACAATCCTGATAAATAAATATATTGCGATGGTATCACGGAGGAAGGGGTTTGGCCGAGGGGTATGTCGGGTAAATATTTCCAGCTGGCGGGGGTAGAAGCGAAAATAGTTTAGGAAGGGGCATGTGCGGGTAAATATTTTATATTTTAGGGGTATTCGGTGATGTTTACTCATTCCTCAGGCTATGATAACCACATGGTATATCATATACTAAGAGGGTATCGTAGAGGACTAGCAGTTCATTCTTTCAAGGAAAACACCATCAGTCCTCTATGATACCAACTTGGTATATATCATATATTCATAGGGTATCATAGATGATACGACAGTTCATTCTTTCAAGAAAAACACTCAGTCATCTATGATACCAACGTGGTATATATCATATATACCGTCGAGGTATCATAAATGGCTTGTTCATTCCTTCAAAAGAAAACACTTCTCAGTCCTCTGTGATCCTAACATGATATATTTCATACTGACAGAATATCATAAAGGATTTATTCATTCCTTCAAGAAAAACACAATTCATTTTCAAAAAAAAAAAAAAAAGATATGTCTCGGTCCTCTATAATACCCACATGGGATATTCATATACTGACAGAGTATCATATAGGGCTGGTTTATTCCTTCAAGATAAACACAACTCATTTCTTCAAAATAAAAATAAAAAACACTTCTCAGTCCTCTAATACCCACATGGTATATATACACTGACAGAGTATCAACAGGTCATTCCTCTAAAACACCTCCTCAATCCTTTATGATACTTATATAGTATATATCATATACTGACAAAGTATCACAAATGACTCGTTCATTCTTTTAAAAGAAAACACTCCTCAGTACTCTATGATACTCACATGACATTTCATATACTGACAGAGTATCATAGAGAATTGGCTCATTCCTTCGAGAAAAATACAACTCATTTCTTAAAAGCATAAAAAAAAAAAAAATCATTTCTCAGTCCTCTATGATACTCACATGGTATGTACATATACTGGCAGAGTATTATAGAGGACTTGTTCATTCCTTCAAAAAAGAGCTTAGCCTCTATGATACCAACCTGATATATATCATGTACGGATAGTGTATCATAGAGGACTGGTTCATTTTGATATTTTAATTTCTATATCATTTTTAGGAAGTTTTACTTGTGAAAAAATTATTAAAAATAGAGCCATATTTTAATTTCTATATCATTTTTAGGAAGTTTTACTTGTGAAAAAATTATTAAAAATAGAGCCATATTTTAGATATAAATTTTGTTTGCATATGCAATTTTTTTTTTCGTAAAATATGTTTATATTAACTTAAATTTCAATAAATAAGCCAGTGACTTTAGTATTTTTTTTAATTACTTCTTGTTGTATTTAGATTATTTAATTTTTTATATCTTTATTAGTCTAAAAGTAATTAAATAGTAATTTTATTTTAAAAAGAAAAACAACTAGAGAAAAGGACAATCACTCTCCCATCTCGTAATCAAAAGAATCATATGTCACATGTTTAAACATGTGACATATACACGGGTATACTAGCAATATACACGGGCCGAACATGTTTATTAACTTTAATTAGCCAGTCTTTAAGGTTTGTATTTTGAAAATAACTTTTAAAAATATTCTAATTGTTATTACATATAGCAACATCTACAAAATGTATTTCATGTATCATGACTTTAGTTATAATTAGAAAATGGAGTTTAAAAATTTAAAACATATGATGGAATTAAGTCTTTGAGATGGAAAGAGTCGGACTTTTTTTTCATTGTCATGACAATGAAAGTTGTTCATCGATGCGAAAAAGAAAATTATTAAGAATATGGGGGAAAATTAATATTTTGATTCTAGATTTTTTCTTTCAAATTCTTTAATATCTATATGTATACCGATAGGTTGATATCCATCTCAATTAACTAACTGTTCAGATCCAAACATAAGAGTCATTGTTGTATATATTGGATTTTTTAAAAGCAAAACTAATAAAATATTTTTATTAAATTAATTAAAAAATATATTATATTTTTTTTATATTAACAATTATAGATAAAAAGAATTGTTACAAAGAAATCAAAATTAGAAAGATATATGTTATATCCTAAATCACCAAATTTTTTAATTCTGAAATGAAAATATAAAAGTAATACATTTTATAAATATAAAGAAACAATAATTAGAGAATACAAAGATGCATTGATAAGCCTAGATAATGACCCATAATGGCCACCTTACATAATTGAGCATACTGTGGTATTTTCTTCAATGAAGTGCCAATCACATCTGCTCACACGACAGCCCCTTCCGCAGCCATACGAATGATAACATGGGCACCTTCCGCAGCATTGCCCACAACAACAACAATATCCTAGGACTACCATTATGGGCTGTGGTGTTGACGGTGGTGGTTGTGGTGGTGGATCAACCTTTCGTTGTGGTGTTGGATTAACCGGTGGAGGCTTAGGATCTTTGTTGGGCTTTTTTGACGTTTTTCCTGGCGGTTTTTTTGGTTCTTTGATTTTAATGCACTTAATCACTCCACATCCTTTACTATACAATTTGTCACGAATTTTCTCAGGATTGCAACATGCCACAGTGATTGTGGTATGTATTGGCCTTCTCATCATATACCTGGTCTATAATTTCTCCAGCCCAAAAATTTTACATCACAAAAAATGAAAAAAAATCAAATTAATTCCTCTCCATAATAATAGAATTCTTGATCTTGTACTTTCCTTCATGAAATAAAGACTTACGAGGGATTTTACAGAGAGTTTTTTTTAACCTTCTTGCATAAACTTGCCGCAACATTGAAGATCAACCTCGAGCACCATAGTGGTGGTCTGTTATATTAAACAGTAAATTAAAGTAAAGTAAGGTTATTAATTAGTACTGATCAAGTAATTATAAGCACACCATAATGAATCAAAGCTCTTATAGAAAGATTTCCTCAACAATATTATGCAAGGATGATCTAGTTCTTTGTGTGTAAGTGAAAAGACATAGGAGGAAAAAAAATTGTATAAGAAGTTAAGAACTTAAGAAAAATATATGTAGGCACGACTATATGTAGGATTTGATGTTTTACCACTGTCAACCTTCTTTTTCTTAGAAGTAGGAGAAGTAATTTCATCTTCAAAATCAGAATCAGAAGCCATTTCGTTGGACATTCCAAGCGAAATTTCTTTCCCCTTCCTTTTGCCATCATTTCGTGTAACCATTTTTTGTTGAACTACCTTGGGGGTGACAATAAGTTGTTTTCCATCTTCTTTAACAGGAGATTGAGTGAATGCATGCAAGTCGAAAGATGGAACCGGACCTATCTTCGGGCTTGAAGAAGCAAAAAGCCTATTGATTTTAGGAGTTGGAGTCCCCATTTGAAGCTTTTTACTAATTGCTTCAAACAAGAAAGATGAATAAACAAAAAACAATGTGGGTTGGAAAAGATTTGGTATCAGAAAAGAAACAACGAAACTGGTGTATAATTTTTCATCTTGAAGTTGAAATCGAGAGTTACTAGGAGAGAAAGATTAAATTTAGGTTTTTTGGAATTTTTTTTAAAACTCAATATAAATGGAAGAGAGAGAGAGAGAGAGAGAGAGAGAGAGAATAGACCTTTTTGATAAATGTGAAAAACTGATCGTATGAGAGAGAGAGAAAATATCTTTTTGATAAATGTAAAAACTGATCGTATCTTATAATAAAGTCAAAATTTTTAAATACAGATTCTTTCCTTATTAAAAGCCTAAAATCAAGGAACTACACATTAAACTAAAATCTTGTATATGTAGTAATTAAAATTTTATATTTTGTAAATAAGGAAAAGTATTAATATAATTTATAATATTTAATCTCAAGTGGTATTATTATGTGATTTTAAGAAAAATAACGGTATTTCTCTCTTTCATGTTTTTTTGCTACAATTAGGACAGAATTTTCTATCTTTTTTCAACTTGTAATCCGTTATTACCCTTTTATTGTGGTAGCTATAGTTTCTTGCATTATGGAGAAAATGTCTTAGGATTTATGATTTTAATTAAGTGAATAAAGTTTATAAGAAATACAAAAAATAAATCTAGATAAATCTTATATAGTAGTTTATTTAAATAAATGAGTTTGAATTCATGAAATTTCTTTTTTAAAATCGGCTTAAGGTATAAAGTTCATTAGCCTATTAGAGATAAATGAAATTTTGATTAAAAAGTATAAAAATTAGTATATTGTAAATATATAATTATAACAATTATGTATAAAATTTATCGGTTTGGTTCAATTTTTTCTTCGGTTTGCTTTTAGTAAAACCAAAACCAAACCAAATATTATCGGATTTTAAAAAATTTAAACCAAATCAAACCTAACCCAAGTAAATATTGATTTATTTAATCGGTTTGGTTTTTATTTTCGGTTTGGATCGGTTTTTAACCAAACCGTGAACACCCCTAGCCAAAGGTGAAGCACCAAACCACAAGTTTACTTACAAAATTGTAATTATAATTGTTTTAAATTTCTTCTAAATATTGAAGACTTAATCTAATTCTAGAACAGTTGGGCTTAATTAGTACAATATTTTGTTTGCTCCAAATAACACTTTTATTATCCGGAGACTTGAGTATTTTAATTGACTGATACACAAATTGGAACTAGAAGGATTTTCAATCGAACTTGTCGAAAATTTTGAGAAATTAGACCTCTAGTAATGTCGAGAAATGGCATTTATTAATCAAAGGTTTACCAACAATATGGTTAACGCCTTTTATTCTAGTTGACAAAAGAAAACGCAAAGAAGAAAAAAAGCTACCATACATTGATTTTCATCTATGAAGAAAAAGACAAACCACATTAAGAGGAGCCCAATCAAAAGATGCATTGATAAGCCCAGATAATGACCCATAATAATCAAGCTGCCATTGGGCCACCTTACATAATTGAGCATCCTGTGGCCTACTCTTCATTGAAGTACCAATCACATCTGCAGCCCCTTGCTGAAACGGGCAATTCGCAGAATTGCCCTTCTTTTGGAGTGGTCTTTAAATTTTCGCTTTCCTTCATTTCAAATGTTTAAATTTTCTTGGCCAATAATCTGGGTTAGGAGATTCGAACACGCAACAGTCAAAATTTTAAAAAAAAAAATTCGCAAAGCTAGATTAAATTTCGCTTATCGCCCTAAAGATACATTGTTAAGAATTACATTTTATGCGGACGAAGATACTCTATGCCTTATGGGCGACTTAAAAAGATCCGGGATAACTTGATAATTCCTTCACAAAGCTTATGCGGGTGGCATACTTAATCGGGCAAACTTTTATCTGGACCCGCTTTGAAAATTTTCAAATTAGGGGCCAAATTTTTAAAATTTACAAAGGCTAAGTATGGTGGGCAAACTTTGATAATTTTAAAAGTTATGCTGGGGCATCTTTTAAGGGAAAAACAGCGGACAAATAACTGAAGGAATTATCAAGGATACGGACCGCATACTTAGCCAAGTTGCCATAAGGCATTTAAATATCGGCCCCATAACTTTTGATAACCTTCACAGTTACGCTCTGGGGCATACTTTTAAAAGGATACGCCGGACGTAACTTGAAGGAATTATCAAAGTTATCTGACCAGATACTTAAGTCTGCCATACAAGGCATAAGTATGCGGGTCCTAAGCATAACTTTGGTAATTCCTTAACAAAAGTATCCGTCCCAGATAATAAATTTAAACTTACCTCGCGAATTTTTTTAAAATTTTTATTGCGCGGGGTTCGAACCTGGAACCTATGGGTGTTAGCCGAAGGGCAAATTTTAAAGATTTCAAATATGAGGGGCAAAATTTAAAGACCACCCCAAACGAAGGGCACTCCGCGCAAAAAAATGTGCCGAAACGTGGGTACACTCGAATTGGTCCATTCAAGTGCACTTGAATTGGCGCGTACACTTGAATTGGCACCGGCACTTTTATGGGCTCTGGTGTTGTCGGTGGTTCTTCTGGGGGACCGGAACCATCCCCAGGCTTTTTGATTTCAACGCTCTTGATCACTTCACATTCTTTATAACACAATTTGTCACGGATTTTATCAGGATTGCAACATATCACAGTGATTGTGATTGTATTGGCCTTCTCATCATATACCTGGTCTCTAATTTCTCTTGTCCAAAAAAATTTTACATCACAAAAAACGAAAAGAAAAAAAAAAATCAAATTAATTCTTCTCCATAATAATAGAATTCTTGATCTTGTACTTTCCTTCATGAAATAAAGACTTACGATCGAATTTACAGAGAGATTTTTTTAATCTTCGCAGCTACGAACATTGAAGATCAACCTTGAGCTTGAGCACCATAATGGTGATCTGTTATATTAAACAATAAATTAAAGTAAAGTGAGATTATTAATTAGTACTGATCAAGTAATTATAAGTACGCCATAATGAATCAAAGCTCTTATAGAAAGATTTCCTCAACAATATTATGCAAGGATGATCTAGTTTTTTGTGTGTAAGTGAAAAGACATAGGAGAAAAAAAAATTGTATAAGAAGTTGAAAAATTAAGAAACATGCAGGCACAACTAGATGATCAATCATATATGCAATTTGTTGGGTTAGCCCAATATCTAACAACTCACAAGCTCTCCCCAACTTATTAAGGTTGACGCAGATGTCAATCAAAC